>NW_024070196.1:55847020-56107623 GCF_014754425.2 Oryx dammah
GAGGAAGAAATGGCAACCCACTCCAGTATTCTTGCCTGGAGAATCCCATGGGCAGAGGAGCCTGGCAGGCTACAGTCCACGGGGCTGCAGAGTTGGACACGACTGAAGCAACTTGGCAGGCAAGCACTCAGACCCAACACAGCACTTACAATGACTATGTCTGTTGACCCAGGTAATCCTCACGACAACTCTGGGAGATGAAGATCTATTTCCCCACTTTACAGGTGAGAAAACTTAGCGCATAGAGGTTTAGTAATTTGCCCAAGATTCCCCAGCTGGCAAATTATGTGAGTTTTTGCTACCTAATGGGAAAAAAAGCAACAGTTAGAACTGGACATGGAACAACAGACTGGTTCCAAATCTGGAAAGGAGTACATCAGGCTGTATACTGTCACCCTGCTTATTTAACTTGTATTCAGAGTACATCATACGAAACACCGAGCTGGATGAAGCACAGACTGGAATCAAGATTGCCGGGAGAAATATCAATCACCTCAGATATGCAGATGACACCACCCTTATGGCAGAAAGCAAAGAAGAACTAAAGAACCTCTTGATGAAAGTGAAAAAGGAGAGTGAAAAAGTTGGCTTAAAACTCAACATTCAGGAAACTAAGATCATGGCATCTGGTCCCATCACTTCATGGCAAATAGATGGGGAAACAGTGGAAACAGTCAGACTTTATTTTGGGGGGCTCCAAAATCACTGCACATGGTGACTGCAGCCATGAAATTAAAAGATGCTTGCTCTTTGGAAGAAAGGCTATGACCAACCTAGACAGCATATTAAAAAGCAGAGACATTACTTTGTCAGCAATGGTCCATCTAGTCAAAGCTATGGTTTTTCCAGTAGTCATGTATGGATGCGAGAGTTGAACCATAAAGAAAGTTGAGTGCTGAAAAATTGATGCTTTTGAACTGTGATGTTAGAGAAGACTCTTGAGAGTCCCTTGGACAGCAAGGAGATCCAACCAGACAATCCTAAAGGAAATCAGTCCTGAAGATACATTGGGAGGACTGATGCTGAAGCTCCAATACTTTGGCCACCTGATGCAAAGAACTGACTCATTGGAAAAGACCCTGATGCTGGGAAAGATTGAGGGCAGGAGAAGAAGGGGACAACAGAGAATGAGATGGTTGGATGGTATCACTGACTTGATGGACATGAGTTTGAGCAAGCTCTGGGGGTTGGTAATGGACAGGGAAGCCTGGCATGCTGCAGTCCATGGGGTCTTAAAGAGTCAGACATGACTGAACGATTGAACTGAACTGAATGAAAAAAAGCTTAAAAACAGAGAAAATTATATCCGAGAGATGATGCTAATCTTTAAGGGTGTTTACTAAAAATTTGGGTTTGTCTTTCCAGGCACATAGTAGGATTACTATGTCCCACTCTGTTGAATTTCAGTAAATCCACCTGCTTCCTTTAGCTAATAAAATATGAGTGGAAGTTATGAGTGACACTTCTGGTCAAATGGTTTAAAACAGAGTGTATTTGATCATATTCCTCTTCTTCCTGCTGAGGGAATCATGAGAACATATCAACATGAAGCCTTCATTAACTTGCTTTCCTGAAAAGCTATGGCAAGTATAGACCTCCCTGCCAGTATGCCTTTGTCACACTACATGATTGAGAAATAAAATTTTGTTATAAGGTGCTGAGATTTGGGGTTATCTGTTCTTATAGCAACACTTGGTCTACCTTGACTGACACAGGCTCTTCCCAACTACCATTGACTGAACTCTGTCTGTCAGATTAGGTGCAAGACATTAAAAAATATTTTATTTTACTGTGCCAGGTCTTAGTTGCAGCACACATAAATCTTTGACTTCACTGTGGCAGGTGCAATCTCTCAGTTGCAGCATGTGGAATCTAGTTCTTTGACCAAGGATCAAACCCGGGCCCCCTGCATTGAGAGTGTGGAGTTTTAGCCATGGGACCACCAGGGAAATCCTGGTGCCAGACACTTTACATTCTTCAATTCCCTTAATCCTGACCACAATCCCAAACAAAAATCCGATTAGCAGGTCTATTTGCAGATGAGGAAACTGGGGCTCCAAGAGATGAATTGCCCAGGTTCACACAGCTTGTAAGTGGCATGCTGAGGACCCAAACCAGACCAAAATAATAACTTCCTCCATTACTCATGGGAAGTGAACATGGTTGTTTGTTGGAGGATCTTGAACCAGCTTGTAAGAGCAGACTGTGGGCATCCCTTCTCAGGTTCACGTTCAGTGATGTCACATTGGGACCTTGAAATCCACCATGGTGGGAGTAGTTATACCATGAAAATTGGTAAATGCTACAAATCAAGGCTTTTCTTTTTTACTGAAGAACCAATTTACCACTACATTACTGACTGGACCTCTGTTAACACAGCCAGCCATGCTGAGTTCCAATCCACTAAACTTGCCCAGGGAAATTCCCAGAAGCTCACCAGCATCCCTTAAGATTCCCCAAAGTATTTTCAGTGATGGGAAAGAACCTATAGCATGACTAGCACAAAGCAATGGGACCGCAAGATGAAATGTTAACAGCAAGAAGAAAGAAGAAACTCTGCAGGGTGGCTAAAAAAATAAGCTTAGAGAACAAGAGAGGGGAAATCTAACAGAGGAAAGAAAGGCCTTCCAGTGAGAATAACAGAGGCTTTAATCTATGGAGCGCACAGTTTGTTAAGTCTGCATAATTCATGAAACACAGGAACATCCCGAGGACAGCTCAAGTTCAGGGCAGAAGATCAAGTTGACAAGATTGGCTTTGGGGTAAAACAAGCAAGGGGGGATCAGGAAGGTTGGTTGCTGGAACTGACCTATATTTCTCTGTGTTTATACTGTAGCAGGGTCTGTCTCTGCTCATCCATCACCCCAACTTGGCTTCACCCACAGCCCAGTTTTTCCTGGGGGTGAGGGACATTTGGAGCATTGAACTGCAAGGATGGCTATTGAGTTGGCTTCTGGTGGTTGCTCCTGTATCTCCAGACCACTACTCATTCTTGGGATGATAGTGATAGTAAGTCTGCCACTTCCAGGCAGGGTGTCCTTGGACGAGAGATCTTATCTCTCTCAGCATCAGTTTATCAGTGGAACTGATGCTAAGTCGCTTCAGTCGTGTCCGACTCTGTGCAGCCCCATAGACGGCAGCCCACCAGGCTCTCTCGTCCCTGGGATTCTCCAGGCAAGAACACTGGAGTGGGTTACCATTTCCTTCTGCAAAGCATGAAAGTGAAAGGTGAAAGTGAAGTCGCTCAGTCTTGTCCGACTCTTAGCGACCCCATGGACTGCAGCCTACCAGACTCCTCCGCCCATAGGATTTTCCAGGCAAGAGTGACTGATAAGAGCTCCTAAATCATAGGGTTATAATGCACAGTGCCTGGTACATAGGTAAATGCTTAGTAAATAGTGGCCTTCAAAGTTCCGATGTAAAGTGAAAGCGAAAGTCACTCAATCGTGTCCAACTCTTTGTACCCCATGGGCTATACAGTCCATGGAATTCTCCAGGCCAGAATACTGGAGTGGGTAGCCTTTTCCTTCTCCAGGGGATCTTCCCAACCCAGGGATTGAACCCAGGTCTCCCACATTGCAGGCAGATTTTTTGCCAGCTGAGCCACCAGGGAAGCCCATAAGGAAGACAAATAATAGGGATGATAATATTTAATAGGGTCAGATACTATTCTGAGAGCCTTGCTTAAAATAAATCCTTTAATCCTTACAGCAAGCTTATTAGATAGGTACTATTACTATTCTCATTTTCTAGATGAGGAAACTAAGGTGAGAGAGAGTGTCATTTGTCCTTGGCTCAGTAAGTGGTGGGGCCAACCAATTATTGATCTCCTAAGTGCCAAGGAGTTTATAAACAGTATCTTTTATCCTCACCTGCTCAACTTCAAGAGCTAAGTATATGTGTTTCCATTTTAAAGGTGAGGAAACTGAGCTTGGGAGAGTTAAATTAGTTAACCCTGGCTTACTGAGTAAGCAGCAATGGGAATGCAAGACTAGGTCTCCTGGTCTCTAAGCGTTGGCTTCATATAACCATCCTTCATTCCCAGAAATAGAAGTAACAATCCTTATTAAGGCTAAACAACATTTGAAGTTCCAATACTTTAGCCATCTGATGTGAAGAGCCAACTCACTGGAAAAGACCCTGATGCTGGGAAAGACTGAGGGCAGGAAGAGAAGGGGGCGACAGAGGATAAGATGGTTGGATGGCATCACCGACTCAATGGGCATGAATTTGAGCAAATTCTGGGAGACTGTGAAGGACAGGGAAGGCTGGTGTGCTGCAGTCCATGGGCTGGCAAAGAGTTGGTTCAGAGGAGACTGACTAAAGATTGGTCAAGAGGAACATCTTTGTCACCTGCCATGATGTGACCAGTATCAGAGTATGACTGAGGGGAAGAGGAGGGATAGGAGAGACAGGAGCTGAGTGAGAAGGGCAGATAGTTGAGGAAGGGACAATGTTGGAGCTAAAGATGATTGACAGGAAGCTAGACCAATGGCCATGGGGGCTGGGCCAGCCCTCCTCCTCTCCTGGGTGTTCTTCCATCCCTCTTCCTTCCAGAAGGGAAATTAGCTCAGGTGTGTCCTGGAGGTCTCAGAACTACCAATGAAAACAGGCTGGAAAGATCCCTCAGTCTCCTTGGAGATGGAGCAAATATGCCTGCCCCACACCCCACTTCCCTCTTCTGGGAGAGCAGATGCAGAGACCGGGAAGGTGCCTGCCTCAGCTTTCTTGGCCAGAAAGATTTAGAAATGACAGAATAAAGGTCAGTGACTACTGACTGAATGGACTTCAGGCTGAGTCTGACAGAGTCAAGCAGGAGCTGGAGAGACGCTTGGTTTTGTTAATACCGTTCTCACCCTCACTTCTGTGCAGAGTGGGCCTGGCAGTGGTCCAGAGGTGGGGCCCACCTGGGAAGGAAATTCCACATCTCATGTAGGTGCTGGACTGAATTCCAATGAGAGGAGAAGCTGGCCCAGCAGGAAGCTCATCCTCCAGACCTGTCCATGTCCTCGACACGTCTGTCCCCTACCTATTGCTCACACAGCTGCCTGATCCCCACATGAAACCTCCAAGTTCCCTAATGGCCTACAAGACCTGCATGATCTGGGCCCTGCCTGCTTCCCAGCCTCATTCTAGAAGGGCTACTCTGCATGCAGCTCCTAGCCTACCCCAGGCTGTTTCTCCTCTCCTGGACTTTGATGCGGCATCTGTCTAGTGGGCTTCCCTTGTGGATCAGCTGGTAAAGAAGCCACCTGCAATGTGGGAGACCTGGATTCAATCTCTGGGTTGGGACGATTCCCTGGAGAAGAGACCAGCTACACACTCCAGTATTCTGGCCTGGAGAATTCCATGGACTGTGTGGTCCATGGGGTTGCAAAGAGTCAGACACGACTGAGCAACTTTCACGTTCACTTTCCCTCTGCCTAGAATGCCCTGTTCTGGTCCCCTCCCATCCACCACTTTCACCAGGAGACCCCTAGTCCTCCTTCCAGGTTCTCTTCCTCCTTCCCAGCTGTTGTCTCCCTCCCCCAGTGTGGGGTCAGGTGCTGTATAAGTCCCCTAGGGCTGCCGTAACCAATGCCTCGTGGGTGGTTTAAAACGCTGGGAATCTATTCTCTGACAGTTCTGGAGGCTAGACACCTGAAATGAAGGTGGCAGCAGGGACATGGATCCTCACAGTGGCCAGGAGAGGGTGCCTCTTGGCCTATTCCAGCTCCTGCTGGCTCCGGTGTCCCTTGGCTGTGGCAGCATCGCTCCAGTCTCCATCTCCATCATCACGAGGCCTTCTGTGTCTCTTCTCAGGACACCAGTCATAGGTTTAGGGCCCACGCTAACCCAGTGTGACCTTATCAAACTAACTACATCTAGCTGGTTGGCTCTCCACTGGCCTGAAACCTGTACTTGCCCAGCCTCAAGAGCAAAGAAGGAGCCCAGGGTCAGCAACATCAGAGGTTTGTTGGACACAGATGTCAGGGCTTAGCTGAGAAAGGAGTTCAGAGGAGACTGACTCAAGTTTGGTCAAGGGGAGAATCTTTGTCACCTGCCATGTCAGCTTACACATCTGAAGCAAGATCTTGGAGCAACACCCCACCATGTTTGGCAGACACAGGCAGGACATGATGGCGGTCTTTGCTGGGGTGGTGGGAGGGGGAGGTTCCCAGTTATAGGGGATGATGTCAGGTGGGTTCACTGGTTACCTCTGCTAGTGTAAGAGGAGCACTAGCAGAGGAACACTCCTTTCACCCCTCTTGGTGGAGAAGTTCTGATCTAAAGATTAAAACAATCACTAGCTGGGGCTGCAGGGAAGTATACAGTCATCTACCGATTAGGGTCTATGTTTAAGAGGGAAGATCAATCCTGTGAGTAGGCATTGGTCAATCAGGGGATGTACAGAGGGCAAGAGAACAGCCATTTTGGGTGGCCGTATTGCCAAATAAGGTCACATTCTGAGGTTTCCAGGCAGACATGAATTTTGAGGGGAAACTATTCAACCCAGCACACCCACTTTACAGATGGGACCAGTATTGCCTGCTTGGATGAGCAAGGAAGGCTTCCAAAAAAAACAAAAACGCTGGCTCTCTGAAGTTGACTACTATGTCATAAGCAGATACTCCATTTGAGAAAGATGGCTTGAATGAACACACAAAGGTGGGGAGTCAGTGACCCCTTTAAAGCTTCTAGGTAGGTTCCCTGTGCCTGATAACATATTTTTACAAGGCCCTGATGACCCTTCCTATTTGCTTGCCCCATTTAAAATAATCTGGTAAGCACATCTGTAAACAGACACATCAGCTAAAAAAGCTGAAAGCAATAATCTGTCGCTTTGAAAGTATGAGCCAACATGTTTCTCAAGAAGCTTTTCATTCTAGTAACAACACTGGGCTACTAAATGGCTTGCCTCTCTCACTCTATTCATCTGTGCATTTCCAAATAATGAATGTCAAGTCATCTTTGGGAGTATTAAATAACCAGCTGACCTGTGCAACTGGAGAGCAGGCACATTATTAATTCCAAAGGCAAGGGGGGAAAAATGAAACTCGAAGTGATAATGATGAAGTTGGCAACTTGGGGGTTTGTCTACTGGTTTCATCACTTATTGAGTTTTGACTCATGAACCTCAATTTTCTTGTCAGAAAATGGGGATAATAATCACATACCCCTCCGTGGCTTGTTTCAGGATTAAGTATCTGGCACCTGGTGATATTTTTAAACAAAAATTTTTGAGTAATCATTGTTAGTTATTATATATTTCTGAAACATGATATATTTGTATTACTAACAAAAGCAAATAAGTAGTTAATTTCTCATCATTAGGAGTTAAGATTTTCAAGTTAGAAAAGATATACTTATTAAATCAAAATAAAAGCAATGCATCCCAAATATGAACTAGAAATATCTTTATGAACATGATATAGCTTCTCACACAAACATACGCATTTCCTGACTGTCCTCTTTAAATCCCTGGAAATAGTAGCTAACCCAGGAGCAATGAGCCCTTCTAACACCCAGATTATGGTCTCAAATACCATTTTCCTTTTCAAAGAAATCAGGGTTCCTCAGAGAAATGTCTGACTCCTGGCCTTGGGCAGAAAATGTACACAATGAACTTGAAAGCATTATCATACCAGAGGGTAAGAAAGCTGTTGACATATTAGGGTCATTTCCAAAGGACCCAAGGGCCAACTTTAATAGTCTCCCACATGCCAAAGATGAAACAATTTGAGCATTATTAAGAATAATGCAAAGGAGTTAAACACATCAAATATGCTCAAGATCCGTGAATTCATAATGGTAGAAACAACTAATTCAGTTGTTTCACTTAATCCTTAATTCAGTGCTGTAAAGGAAGATCTAATTAGCTTCTATGTCACAGATGAAGAAACTGAAGCTCAGAAAAGTGAAATCTCTCATCCAAAATCACAGTTTATAAATGGAGGAGCTAGAATGCCAAACCAAAGGCACTGCAAAACTGCAGAAAGGATTCAATAAAGCTTAACTTTCCCTCCATTACCCCCACCACATCAGAGCTATAAGAAGGCAGATAATAAATGGTGAGAAGAACTATTAAGGTTTCATTCTGCTGTCTCTTATTCCCTGGTTACAAGCAACAGATGTTGGCGGTTGAGTGTATAGCATGATATATATGTAAAATGATAATGATGAACCAATTATAACCACTCTTGTGAAAATCCATGAGGGCCATTAAATGGTCTTTGGTTTTAAAGCAGTAAAAGTGGTATCCGGCACAACGTTTCTCAGATACTTCCTGACTCATGTGTGTACCTTCCTGCCCCTTAGACCAAAGTTCCTTAAAGAGTGGTCTGGGAACCATTTCTACCCATTACCTAGGGTGCTGTTTAAAAGATGCAGATTCATGGCCCCCACCTCAGACCTACTAAATTGATCTCTGTCTACAGAGCCCTATAATCAGTATTTTCAGCCATGTTCCCTGGGAGGGATATGAGAGCATTAAAGTTTGAGAAGCACTGCCTAACATCTTCCAATTCTCTTATGAAACACCCTCTGTCTCTTCCTGTCTCTGTGCCTGCCCCATTCAATCTACTCTGCACTAAGGTCAGAGTGATCTTTCTAGAAGACAAATCTGACATGACACTGCTGTTAAAAGCTTCCGGTGGCTCCCCAATATCCTTAGGACAGGGTCCAAGAATTTTAGCTCCTTAACCATCTCCAGCATTGTTTTTGTGCCACTACCACTCCACAAGCTTCCAGCACCCTCATCCATCACTGGGCAAGCTGAACTTTTCCCAAGTACACTCATGCTTCCATGGCTCTCCCAGAATCCCTCTGTTCACCACTCACTAACACTACCCTTGTCCACCTCTCCAAATCACACTCATCTTTCAAATGTCCTTCTGGATTTACCTATCAATATCCTTCCTTGATGTGTTCAGCTGAGTGAAGTCCCCTTCTGATCCCATTCTCTGTCTCTTATCTCAAGATAATAACAGGTGGGTTATATGGCACCCCTCTATGCATCCTTGAGTGAAAAAGCTGGCTTAAAACTCAACATTCAAAAAACTAAGATCATGGCATCCCGTCCCATCACTTCATGGGAAATAGATGGGGAAACAATGGAAACAGTGACAGACTTTATTTTCTTGGGCTCCAAAATCACTGCAAATGGTAACTACAGTCATGAAATTAAAAGATGCTTGCTCTTTGGAAGAAAAGCTATGACAAACCTAGATAACATATTAAAAAGCAGAGACATTACTTTGCCAACAAAGGTCCATCTAGTTAAAGCTATGGTTTTTCTAGTAGTCATGTATGGATATGAGAGTTGAACCATAAAGAAAGCTGAGTGCTGAAGAATTGATGCTTTTGAACTGTGGTGCTGGAAAAGACTCTTGAGTGTCTCTTGGACTACAAGGAGATCCAACCAGTCCATCCTAAAGGAAATCAGTCCTGAATATTCATTGGAAGGACTGATGCTGAAACTGAAACTCCAATACTTTGGCCACATGATGCAAAGAACTAACTCACTGGAAGAGATCCTGATGCTGGAAAAGATTGAAGGCAGGAGAAGGGGATGACAGAGGATGAGATGGTTGGATGGCATCACTGACTTGATGGACATGAGTTTGAGCAAGCTTTGGGAGTTGGTGATGAACAGGGACGCCTGGTGTGCTGCAGTCCATGGGGTCACAAAGAGTCGGACACAACTGAGCAACTGAACTGAACCGTGTATCCTTGGAAAATAGAGGCCATGTCTTCTCTACCACCTGGTACAGTTCCTGGCACACTGTAGGGTCACAGGGCCGAGTGTATGAATTAATTAACAAATGGCATCTCTCTCCTCTTTCTCACTCCATCATGGTACACATTGTGGCTCACCCATCCTCTGAACTTCCCTACCTTGCTTTATTCCCTCATTCCCTTATCAGTAACAATTTTCTTCCATTATGTCCCTCAGGGTCAGGACCATGATATTTTGTCTTCCCGATGCTCCCTTTAACCTAAATAACAACTGGCCCTTCTCTAGCACTTGCCAGTCTGCAAGCTCCTTTGATAAGTATGAGCTCCCTATAATAGCCTTTGAAAGCAGGCAACATTAGTCTTTGGCCACAAGTAGCTGGTCAGGTTACACCCTAGGAGCTTCTCCTCTAATCAAAGTTGATTGGACCAGGACTGTACACTTGATTTAAGTGAGCCAATCAGGTTCTGTCTTGAGAATCTGAACTGGAAAAGAAAGAGGATTTCCTTGGTAGGAAGTTCAGGCCTCATGGTAGGCAGCCAGTGAGAGAGCTATAAGGGAGAGACCCAGTGTCGATCAACCAGGAATCATTTTCTACAAACAGCCTTGCAGGACACTGCCTGGAGACAGGAGGAAGAATGCAATGGCCCTACCCAGAGGTTACAAGCTTCTGCGAGACATCAGCCTCCAGAGTAAGACCTGGTTACTTAGGGAAGACAGCACCTCCTTCTGGCTCCATCAAAGACGGAGACAGTTTCTGTCTCTGGCTTCTCCAATACCAGGGGTAGGGAGGGGTCTGTCTTGCTAACAGGCCTGTCTCCAGAGTGTGCAGGACCTGACACACAGCAGGTGCTCAGAGGTGAATGAATATCTCCATAATTCTCTGTCTCTGTGTCTCCTCTATGTTTTAATGGGTCTGCCTCTGTCCTTCTGTTGTCCGTCTCTGCCTCTCCCTCCCCTGCCCTGTCTTGTCTCTCTCTTGTCTCCTTCTCCGTCTCTCCTTTCTCATCTCCCTGTCTTGTGCGTCTGCCTCCCTCTCTCCTTCTCTCCCGCCCATCCTGCGCCCCGCACACACTCACACCTGCCCCAAACCGCTCCCTCACACCGTCTCTCTTTGTCTAGGGCCCTCATCCGTTGCCTGGTAACCGCCCTCGCCAGCAGTCCCGCGGAAACCATAGCAACGGGCAGCCTAAGACGCGGCCATTCGTCTCCGTTTTGTCCCTTGCAAGCTCGCGGACGTTCCAATTACAGGTACTCCGTCGGCGGCGATGCCTTTGTCTGCAGCCCATTCACAGGGAGCCGGCTCCCTGGCCCAGAAGCTGCTGAGCGCTGCCTCACAAAGCGCCTTTTGTGCCTCCTCCCAGCGTCCCCCGCTGTGCTCAAGGACACGGCGAGATCCGACTCAGGGTTATCTGCTGAAATATCCTACGCTGCCGCTGCCGGCGGTGGGGAGTAGGGTACGGAGAGGGGAGCGCTGCGTAGATGGTCCTACAGACAGACTGACCTGACAACTGCTAGAGAAGTCTCCCAGCGGAAGGGTGGGGAGGGGACTGGCTCTGGCTACCTCGCTGCTGGCTGTGTGCTCCTCTGGGCTCTGACCTTCCGTCCATTCCTCCAGCCTGTAGGTTCTGTCCCCTCCAACCCAGATCGTCCTTCTCTTTGCACACTCAACTCCTACCCCACGTTCATAACCGGCTCCAGCACCCTTGCGTACCTCTACCTGGCTTCACTGGTGACTGTACCTCCCTGTGCGGTGCTTCCCTGTGTGCAACAATTGTGAATTTCTTGAGTGACACATTAAATTCCCAGGGGTTATTTAACAAATTATCACAAACCGGATGGCATTTATTATCTCACAGTTCTAGAGGCCAGGAATGTGAAATCCAGGTGTCAGCAGGGCCATGATCTCTCAAAAAGCTTTAGGGGAAGATAGTTCCTTTCCTCTTCCAGCTTCTGGTGGCTGCCAGCAACCCTTGGCCATCCTGGGTTTGTAGATTTATCATCCCAGTCTCTGCCTCAGCCATCCCATGGCCTGTGTATCTCTGTGCAAATTTCTCATAAAGACAGCAGTTACTGGATTCAGGTCACACTAATCCAGTATGTCTTCATCATAAATTGATTATATATGCAAAGAGTCTCTTTTCAAATACAATCACATTCTGAGGTTTCAGGGTGAACAAGAATTGGGGATGAGGCTACTATTCAACCCAATATAGATTTATAAGGACTATATTGGACTTCAGCAAAGGCATCTCTCTAGCTCACCCCTGTGACCCCAGTGCCCCTTAAAGCATCCAATCAGCAAAGAAAGTTTGAGTCTCTCAGTTGTATCTGACTCTGCAATCCCATGGACTGTAACCTGCCAGGCTCCTCTGTCCATGGGATTCTCTGGAGTGGGTTGCCATTTCCTTCTCCAGGGGATCTTCCCACCCCTGGAATCGAACCTGGATCTCCTGCATTACAGGCAGATTCTTTACAGTCTGAGCCACCAGGGAAGCCCCCGTCAGTTAAGAGGTGGTTCAATACTTAGTGAATGAATGACCAAGCATGAGGTGCTTTGCCTCCATGAGGCTTAGTACTCCTCAGGCATGAAACAGAAATGATATCATCATTCCAAAGCATCATTGAGGAGGACTCCACACCTGGCAGGTAAAGAATACTTAAAAACCAGTAACCATGTGCATTTATTTCCTGTGATTTCTATAACAGCTTTGTGACTTAAACCACAGAAATGTATTCTTTCACAGTTTAGATGGCAGGGAGTCCAAAATCAAAGTGTGGGCAAGGCCTTGCTCCCTCTGAAGGCTCTAGGGGTGAGTCCCGCCTTGCCTCTTTCATCTTTTGGTGAGGTGGCAAAATGTGCTCCCCAGCTCCATCTCTGCCTCCATCTTCAAATAGCCTTCTCCCCTCTTCTGTGTCCCATTTTCTTCTTATAGAGAAACATGTGCTTGGATTTGGGGCCCACCCAGAAAATACAGGATAACCTAATCTCCAGGTTCCTTAATTACACATGCAAAGTCCTTTTTTCCAAATAAATTCATAGTCACCCGTTCCAAGGATTTGACATGGATGTACCTTTTGGGAGATCGCCATCCACCACCATCACCATACCATGATTGTTTCTTCTGTAACTGAGGTCCAATCTCTGGTTGCTGACAAGTTATTGTCAATCAGTACTTATACCAGTCAAGTAGCTGAAGGTCTGAAACGTGCTCATTTTTATTTAACTTTCACAACGACTCTGAGAAGGGAGAATCTGTTATTCCAAAGTTAGAGTTAAATGAGGCAGGAAGGGGTGAAGTGATTTTCCCCCAAGTCACAAACCTGGGAAATAGGGAGAATCCCCCCAAAGCACTCTGCTCTTTATCTCTGCCAATGTGTACACAAGCCATCTCCCTGCAAAGCCCTTTCTCCTGATTTTACTCCTGGGCCCATTCATCATCCAGGTTCTTCCAACTGGATGTCCCATTTCCAGAAAGACTTCTCTGCCCCCTAGGGCTCTGTTAGGGCTCCTCTTCCATTTCCAAGGTATCCTCTATTTATCACTCAGTGTCTGTCTCTCCTTCCTCTCAACTGTCAGTTAGTTCCTTGAGGATAAGGACTGAGTCTAGTTCATTGATACATCATCACATAGCGTGGAGCCAGGCATTGAGCAAGAACTCCATAAATATTTGTTGAAGTGAAATTATGTGTAATGGGATTGTTATAGGTGCTCATCTGAGACACATTTATATCAATTCTATTATTTGTTTAACTGAGACCTCAGTCCCATGGAAATCTGCTTTGAGAGAAGGCTAGGGTGAGTGCTTGGTCGTGTCCAACTCTTTGCCACCTACAGACTGTAGCCTGCCAGGCTCCTCTGTCCATGAAATTTTCCAGGCAAAAATACTAGAATGAGTTGCCATTTCCTACTCCAGAAGACCTTCCCAGCCCAAGGATCGTGCTCATGTCTCCTGAATCTCCTGCATTGGTGGGCAGATTCTTTACCACTAGCACCACCAGTGGATACTTATCCCTGGGATTTAAATAACTGCAAAGGTTTAAGACGTGGGTAACTGGTAAAATGCTGGTGCCATTAATAAAATGCAGAGAATCAATAGTGTAGACCAATGCTTATCAAACATTAATGTGCGCACAAACCACGTGGGACTGGTTAAAAATACACAGCCTGCTCCTGCTCAGTTGGTCCGTGGTAGGACCTGAGATTCTGCACCCATAAACTCTCAGATGATGCCAATGCCGCTGGCCATAGAGAGAACTTGAGAAGCAAGGATGCAGCTGATTTGAGCAGATCATCAAAGACAATGAGTTAGATTTGGAAATGCTGAGTTTGAGTTGCTGAAGTGATGTTCAAATAAATGTTTCAACGAGGCAGCTGTAAACACAGGGCTAAGACTTGGACAGAGAGGTGTGGGCTATCGCTTCCCATATGGCACATCATATCGGATGTTGGTGAACTTGCGTATGGGCAAGAAAAAACAAAGTTATTGAAGAAGTACCCCCCTCATTTGGGAGGAAGAGGTGAGAGAAATAGAGAAGGAGTAGTTAGAGAAACCAGGACAGTGCGGAGTCACAGGCTAGTCCACTGCTGCAGACCACAGGGACAGTGAGCCAAGAACTTGCTAATGGAATCTGTGAGCTTGAAATAAAGGTTTTCCTGGAGTCCAGGGGTGTGTAGCAGACACTGTTGCTCCCGCATATGCCCTTGGCCCACCTGAATTCACCTGCAGCTCCAGCCAACAATTCCCCCATGCGCAAGCTTTCCACCTCTAACACCCATGTCTGTCTGTCTTCTCAACCTGAGGACTTCAGCCAGCAACGAGGGAGCTTGCTTGGCCTCAACCCAGATGCGTAGGGGAGTTAAAACCCAGGAAGCCAAGGTGGCAACCCTTACCTGATCCACTGTGGGAGGGGGTGAATAAATAGCCCAATGCCTCAGTTCTCTAGGGGGCGATTCTAAGCCGTGGTTTCTCAGTAGAACAAGGCTCCAACTGCCCATGGAAGTCATCCCCTCAATAACACTCCACTTCTTGGTTTTTCTCCCTTCTTCATTTCACTTTTCTACTCCCTCACTCATACTTCCTGAGATCACCTCCCTAATAAATTCTTTGCACGTAAGTCCTTGTCTCAGGGTCTGCTTCTGTGGGAGAAACTCACCCAAGACAGGTTAGTAGCCATAAGGCAAGGAATTAAGCCTCAATGGCTAGTACAAAGAACAAATGTATTAACATAAAAGATGAAGGACTTTTAAGCCAGTCTTGCAAATAGCCTCTCATCTGCTAGTCTAGGCAAGTAATGAACTGAGCCAGGCAAGTGAGCTGGTGATTAGCTTGAGTAGATGAGGGAAAGCCTTGGGGGTAGGTCCACAGGAGCACCCCCTCCCCGCAGCATCACCACCACCACCAATCCACCTGAACATTGGTCTACACAAAAGAGCCTAACTTGTTCCCGGAAACGGGCCAACGGAGAGGGTAGAGTTTGTCTTGCTCGGTTCACCGCTCTGGAGAGAGGCTCTGGGTGCAGCTGAGGTTGCTTCTATATATAACACGCAAGCACAACTAATAAAAGCAATTGTAAAGCACTCTGCAGATCCAAAGTGCCACATAAATGCTAAATAAGAAAATTAATCTTAGCCTCAAAGAACTTCCATGGTGAGAGTGGAGAGGTTTTGAGACTGTGCCAGGGAGTGTGTGCTGACTCCTGCTCCCAGTCTCTGCCTTCACTCTCCCCCCAGCCAACAGAGTGTGCTGGTGCTTCTGCATGTACTCATCACACACACACACACACACACCCCAATACATATACCCCACACACATACTACACCCACACACATGCCCACAGAGATATTTTCATAGCCAGGCATATCCACCCAAGTGCATCCTGATACATACACACCTGCCAACACATATACCCTGACCCCGATACACACTGAGATGCACACCTGATCCATTCACCCACAAATGTTCACATATATACAGTGTCTCATATCACACCTTCTAAATGCCCACCAGTAACTTCTTACAAACATGGTCATAGATCCATTCCCTGAGGACCTCTCACACACAAAACACCCTCTCACACAGATAGTGCTCTGCACACACAGTCTCACACATGGCCTTCATACACACTGCAAGTCATTGTTTGAGATTCTTCACACCCGCCTTGCATTAAAACCATAGCTCCATACCCTTTGTCCTAACTTCCTCTCTCTGTGAACTCAGTTTACTTCTCCACCCACCGATGGTGAACTTGGTCACACAGCTTGCTTTGACTAGTGGGATGTTAGCAGATGTGACACAGGGAGCACTGAAATATGCTTGTGAGCCTCGGATAGTCTCTATTCTCTAGTGAGCTGCCAGAAGTAGAACAAACCCCTTCAGCCTGACCCTAGAATGAATACAGAGCAAATACGAAGTCTGTGGGACCCAAGAATGGAGCCCATCTGTTCTCAGTCTGATGTAGAACTACCCAGCGGAGCCCAGTCTGGATCGGGCACACTATGGTTGACCCACAGACCTGGAAGTCTGAGACTAGGCTAGAGGTTAGGAAGCTATATAGCCCAAGGGCCAAATTCAACCTATACCAGCTTTGTAAATAAAGTTTTATTAGAACACAATCATGCCCATTACTCTGTGTGTTGTCTGTGCTGCTTCCGCCCTACAAAGGTGGAGTTGAATAGCTGCAGTGGACAGTGTATGGTCAATGAGGCCAAAAATACAAAACATCTGGCCCTTTATAGAAAAAGTTTTCCAGCCCCTGGAATGAAAACAAGTTTTAATAAGGCACTGAGTTTTGGGGTAGTTTGTAACACAGCTATTTCATGACGATAGCTGACTAATAGCTCCCTTGAAAGCTGGTTTTGAAGATTAAAACTGGCAAAGAAGGTTGATTTGTAAAGTACTTATCACTTAACAAGCACGTGGTAACTGGCTCCAATTCCTCATTGCACGTCAACATTTATGAATTCCCTTTAACTACCTGGAGGATCTGGATTTTTCCTCTGTCACATGTATTTGTGTGACATTAAAAAAAAAAGCTTAGTACCCTTTTTAAACTTTTTTTTATTGTGGTAAAAGTCACATAATATGAAACATACTATTTTAACCATGTTTAATTGTACAGTTCAGTGGTACTAAGTACATTCGCATTGTTGTCAACTCTATTATCCAGCTCTCCGATTTTTCACTTTCCTAAACTGGAACTCTGTCTGTATTAAACACTAAGTCCTCACTCCCCCACCCCACACCCCTACTCCATCCCTCGTCCCTGGCATCTAACAATGTATGACGTGACTCTATGAATTTGACTATTCTAGGTACGGTGAATAAGTGGAATCAAACAATATTTGTCTGTACCTGCTGTATATTGGAATGTATTTTAACTTTATATATGTCCTACAAATGGATTATACTACCATATGACCCAGCAACCCCACCCCTGGGCCATATATCTGGAGAAAACCATAATTCCAAAAGATACATGCACTTCAGTGTTAATTGCAGCACTATTTATAATAGCTAGGACATGGAAGCAACCTAAATGCCCATTGATGGAGGAATGGATAAAGAAGATTGATAGTCTCTAGGTTCACTCACATCTCTGCAGCTGGCATGGTTTTGTTTCTTTTTATGGCTAAGTAATATTCCCTTATACACACACACACACACACACACACACACACACACACACATATATATATATATATAGAGAGAGAGACAGGTATATATACCTATATATATTATATTACCTATTAAGTAATAGGTATATATACCTATTATATATATTTAGGTATACATATATATATATATAATGGAGTATTACTTAGCCATAAAAAGAAACAAAACCATGCCAGCTGCAGAGATGTGAGTGAACCTAGAGACTATCATACAGACGGAAGTAAGAAAGAGAAAAGAAAAGAACATATATTAACATATATGTGAATCTAGAAAAATAGTACAGATGAGCCATTTGTTAAAACAAAAATAGAGACACAGACATAGAGAACACATGTATGAACACCAAGGGGGAAAGGGGGCAATGAATTGGGAGATTGGAATTGACATATACACACTACTCTGTATAAAATAGGTAACTAATGAGAACCTACTGCATAGCACATGGGAGGAAAAGACATGTTTTCCCCTTCCCTTCTCTTTTACTATGTAACATTTTTTAAATCTATATTCATTCAGCTGCTTCTCAGCACTTCTGTCTTGTTCTTATAAAAACACAAACAAATAATTTTAATGAAAAGGGAATTTTTTCTTTTCCCTTAAAGTTTTTCTTTAAGGATGGAATTCATGTAAAGCTCTGAATTATGAAAATATATCCAATTTAATTTTTTTGTACATGGATCATTTTCAAATACACACCAAAATAAATTCTGAAGGAAAAAAAAAAAAGCAAAACCTGTGAAATTGGTAATGCCCTCCATTCCTTGTCATTAAGAAGAAACGTTTAATATGACATACCATGTTTAACACCCTCAAACTCCTGATGAGATTGGTACAATTTGGATTCTAGGATTTTTTAAAGTAAATTAATTTGTTGAAGTCAAAGAAAGCTGAGCACCAAAGAATTGATGCTTTCGAAGTGTGGGGTTGGAGAAGACTCTTGAGAGTCCCTTGGACTGCAAGGAGATCCAACCAGTCCATCCTAAAGGAGATCAGCCCTGGGTGTTCTTTGGAAGGAATGATGCTAAAGCTGAAACTCCAGTACTTTGGCCACCTCATGCGAAGAGCTGACTCATTGGAAAAGATGCTGGGAGGGATTGGGGGCAGGAGGAGAAGGGGACGACAGAGGATGAGATGGCTGGATGGCATCACTGACTCGATGGACATGAGTTTGAGTGAACTCCGGGAGTTGGTGATGGACAGAGAGGCCTGGCATGCTGCGATTAATGGGGTCGCAAAGAGTCAGACATGACTGAGCAACTGAACTGAACTGAACTGAATGTGTATTCAGAAAAGTGTATATATCCTAAGTGCAGAAGTTGATGAATTTTCACAGTGATCACAGCTGTGCAACAGCTCCCAGATAAGATCAGCACCTGGATCAGAGGAGCCACATGCCTCAAGGCCAACCACTATCTGGATTAGAATAGTTCAGCTAGTTTTCAACTTTACATAAATGGAATCATACAGTATTGTTTTAGCAGAATACTGACCCCCCCTCCCCGACACACACACACACACAAACATCTTCAGCTTCCAAGGTGGTGCTAGTGGTAAAGAACCCGCCTGCCAATTCAGGAGACATGAGAGATGAGGGTTCAGTCCCTGGGTTGGGAAGATCCCCTGGAGGAGGGCATGGCAACACACGCCAGTATTCTTCTGGAGAATATTCTTGTCCTCCATGGACAGAGGAGCCTGGTGGGCTATGGTCCATAGGGTCACAAAGAGTTGGACTGGACTGAAGCAACTGAGCACACACATGTACAAAGGTATCCAGGCCCTAACACCTAGAATCTATAAATATGCTACCTTGCATGGCAAAAGGTACTGTGTGGACATGGTTAAATTAAGGACTTCAGATGAGGAGATTCTCCTGGATTTAGATCTCAGTTTTAAACATGAAGCCCAGGTTTGTTTTTTTTTTTTAAAAAAAAGAAAGATTTACTGTATATAACAGGGAATTAATGGACTTTCCCTGGTGGCTCAGATGGTAAAGAATCTGCCTGCGATGCAGGAGACCTGGATTCAATCTCTGGATCAGGAAGATCCCCTAGAAAAAGAAACGGCTACCCACTCCAGTATTCTTACCTAGAGAATTCCAAGGACAGAGGAGCCTGAGCCTGGTAGGCTACAGTCCATGGGGCTGCAAAGAATCAGACACAACTGAGTGATTCACACTTTTACTTTTCACAAGGAATTATACCTAGTATCTTATAACAACATATAATGGAATATAATCTGCAAAAAACCCTAATCCTTATGCTGCACACCTGAAACTAACATAGTACTGTAAATCAACTACACTTCAATAAAAATAAATTGAGACACACAATTAGGAGAGGCCACTCATCTTCCCAGATGTTATATCTGGATGTGACACCTGGAACCACAGCAGCCATTTTGTGACTTTGAGAAGAGCCAGACTGAAGACAATTCTCATGAGTTTAGAGGTGGAAAGAATCCAGGTTACATGACATTATTGAAATACTAATTAACCAACCACAGAGAACCCCCACAGGGGTCCTCCAAACCCCTAATAGGGATATTATAAAAGTCTTTCTTATTTAAGTACATTGAGTCAAAGTTTTCCATTACTTGCAGCCAGGAGCACCCTCACTAATACAATGAACCTTAAATTCTGGGGTGAAACTGCATGGGTTCTAATCCTCCCTCCACCATTAATTAGCCATGTGACCTTGGGCAAGTCTCTTGATCCTCTGAGCTTTGGTTTTCCTCCTCTGTAAAAGTTGGTGGGTCATAATAATCCAGGGTCATTGTGAAGATACGAGAGGATAAAAATCAAAATGCTTTGCAAATAGAAAAGCTTGAGTTATTGCTGGATATCATTATTGTTGCTGGTGTTATAGACTCAGCAGGGCCGGAAGAAGCCTGGGGGATCCCAGGGAGCCCAGAGCCTGCCCTTATTTCTGGCGATGGACTCAAGGAAGGGAGCAGCTGCACACACTCAGATAAGGCCACATTTGCATTCCCCCAGCCTCTCCGGCCCACGATCTGCAGGCTGAGCCAGACAGCAGCCCTTCCCACTGGCACAGGGCCAACAGTGAGCGTCTGACAGAGGGAGGGATGCTGAGGTGGGGGCTGAGAGGAGGCTGCACCTCAGGCACGGAAGCCCCACCGGAAAAGCTCACATGCCGGTAATGGTACAATATTCTAGCTGTCATATTCTGACAGGCTCCTGGGTGGCCAGATCCCTTGATTTCAGCCTCTCATTCAACCCTCATAACAACTCTATGAAGTAGATTTATTCCTATTTTATGGATGAAGAGACTGAAGCTCAGAGAAGTTAACAACATGTCCAAGTTTAAACAGCCAGGAGTGGGAGAGCCAGACTCCTAAGCCATGCTCTGAACCACAATGCTGGAGCCAAGAAAATTATTAGATGCCCCTCAAGCTGCGCAAATGAGCTTCCCAGGCGGCGCTACTGGTAAAGAACCTGCCTGTCAATGCAGGAGACATAAGAGAATCGGGTTCAGTCCCTGGGTTGGGAAGGTACCCTGGGGAAGAAAATGGCAACCCACTCAGTATTCTTGTCTGGAGAATTCCATGGACAGGGGAGCCTGGTGGGCTACAGTCCATGGGGTCGCAGAGTTGGACACGATTGAGCACACACGCAAGCTGCATGAAAAGAAGAAAGCAAGAGCAGCACTGGGAAGAAATGGACTCCGGTGCTCACTGACCTGTGCTCACTGACGGATCTCACTGCCCAGCTATGAGGGAAGCATTCAGGCTTCAGCTCTCTCAATATTTTGCTTTTGACATCCTGGCCTATCTCAGAACTTTCCTTTTCCTTCCCTGTTCAGCTCTCTCAGTAGGGATCCTAGTCCCCAGGAGAGAGTTTTTGAGGGAGACAGTGCTCTCTGAAAACGGCTCCAGAAAAGTGGAGACAACACTTTTCACTAAGAGTCTGGGGGCCCCGGAGGGCATGTGGGAGAGGGCTGGTGACACTCCCCTATCCAGAGGCACTCTCTGCCATTCTCTGCTCTGCTCTCTGCCTCGGGAGGCCCACCTGTAAGAATGGCATCCATAGGCTCCCTGCGCTCTCACTTCCCTGTGAGTTTAGTTAATGAGAGGCAGTGGTAGAGGTTGGAAAGCTGCAAGAGAGAGCTGGAGGTATTTCTCCCATCCCTCTCCTCGTCCCTAAGTCAGCCCCGTGGTTCTGGCTGTGGCTAAGTCCTTCCATGACTCCAGTTCCTCTGGCCTCCTGGCCCTGGCCCCTCCTCTCACCAGATTCTGATAACCTCACACCTCTCCTTTATATTCAAGACTAGGGTGGTATCTGCCCCCCAGTTACTACTAGTGTCTGGGTGTCTCAACATCTCTCATCAATGCCCCTAACCTTGTCCAATCCTCTGCGAGCAGTCTTTTCATCAGCTGTTCCTCAAACTCCCAGCTTTCTATTTCCTCATGGAGTCCTGACTGTTGGGATGCATGTGTTGGGAGAGGAGGCCAGATTGTAATATATTCTCAAGGAGCTGAAACTTCTTGGCTCTGCCATTCAGTAAGTTGCCAGTGGGAGGGGTTAATGGAACTGTCAGCATTTGGTGAGATCCTGTCAATGCCCTTGGAAGAAGATGGAACTCAGTGGCTAGGGGAGTTCTCCATTTCTGAAGGATGCAAGTTTGGACAAGCCAGATTCCACCTGGCCTAGTCTGCCTTGCTCCTAGTGAAACTCAGAATGGTAAAGAGGAGACAGCCTTTGAGAATGAGATGGCACCCAGCTCTTATGCACAATAGCTACCTGGCGGTTTTAAACTGACAAGATATTTTTTCATGAATTCACTTAACTGAACCTCACAATTATCCGGTGAGGCAGACAGTTAAAGGCCAGTTTCCCCACTTTACTGATGAGAAACTTAAAACCAAGAGAAAGGAAGGGACACATCTAAAGTCACATAGCCCCAACAGCTCTCAAAGCCCCAGCCATAGTGACCCCAAGTCTTTCCAACACACCTCACACTTCTAGCTGATGTACTCTCTGCCTCAGTGGTTAAAGGATCGCTTGGCAAAACTAAGAAGATAGTCCATCCCTTAGATCAAAAAAATAAATAAATGGAAAAAGAGCTAGGTGGCATTTGTCCATTGAGTACCTATTATATACCAGGCATTGGGAAAAATATTTTATATACACTCTGTCTTTTTTACCTCTCAACAATACTAGGAAGCTGAGGCACAGAGAGTTTAAGTGATTTGCCCAAAGTCACACATCTGGTAAGCAACAGACCTAAGATTTGAAACCAGATACTTCTTATGCCTCTGGTGCTTAACCACTGCACTGAACTGCCTCGCAGCCAAATGTTCGGAAAAGAGAGCATTGACATGATGGATGAAAGGCACATTCTTTCCCTATGCCAATGCCTGGAGCTGTTAGCAAGAATAGTGAACTGCAGTCTGCAGGCAGCACACAGCAAGGCAATCCTTCTCCTTGTGACCTGTCTTAAGTTTTCTGGTCCTACACAACAGTGCCCTGACTTGGGGGATGAGAGAGTCAGGTTTCCATGGATGGAATGAATGATGCCGCATACATCTGCAGCATTTCATATCTTGGGATGTGTTTTGACATTCACTGGGGGTCATTTCATCCTTACAGTAAACCTGCTGGGAACACAGGACAAATATTCCCTATCCTATCTTCCTTCAGAGAAAACTAAGGATGCAGAGAAGTAGAGATTTGCCCAAAGTCACACAACTGGCATGGGTGGATCCTAGGTTTCAACTTACATAGATTGGGCTCTGAAGCTTTTGATCACTCTGCTATAGCATACTGTTTGGCTTGGGATATGAATCTGAGAGGGGAAGTGACTTACCCATGGTCGCACTGCAAGACAATGTTGGTGGAATTAAACTCAACCACCACACCATGCTGCAAACTGTCAGCCATCCAGACTTCTTCCTCTCTATCTCCTCCTCCCTTCCTGGCAGTTCTCCCCTCTAGTGGCTTCTTTCCCTCAAGTTCCTCCTCTAGAAGCAGCTAGAACTAAGAGATTGTCTCCCACCCATGGCCTCCTTGGAGACAAATAAAGGAGAAGGAGAGACTAATGAGAAGGGGGGAGAGCCATTATGGGGCTTATTTGCATGAGCTGGTGATAGCATGGTTTCCTGAACTCTTGGCACTATCTGCCTGCTCCCTGCCTGTAGGAAGGAGGTGGAACAGCTGTGCGCACATCTGCCGGAGGAATTCTTTAAAGAGCAGAGATGACGCTATTTTTCTACCAGCAGTAGCAGCAGCAGGCCAAATGCTTGAGGCTCATTGTGGGTTCATTCTCTCTCTTGTCTGAGGTTCATGTCTTTAGAACAGCTGTACACACAGAGCAAGGCTGTGAGGCAAGGAAATCTCTGAAGCAAGATCAGGAGCCCCCAGCCAAATTCATGTAACTGATTATTCACAGAGGTTGCTTATAAACAGAAAATAACAGCTGAGATACACTGTGTGCCAGGCACTTTTCTAAGCTATATATACATTTTATTTTACTTACATTTCATATATTGATTTAATCCTTAAAATAGATAATCCAAAAAATCTCCATGCCATAACTACTAGTACTATAACCAGTGATTCTCAAATTTTAGTGTGCTCATTGACATTGTTTAAAAAATAATATTCCTGGACTCATGCCCTCTGAGCTCAGGACAGCTAGAGAGCTCAGGAATCTTCTTTTTTTTTTTTTTTACTAAGTTCCCCTGTTTGATTCTTGTACAGGTAGTAGATAGACCACTCTTTGAGGAAGACTGGTAAAGAGATTCATTCATTTGCAAACTTTATGGTGTAAAAACAATATGCCAGTACCTGGGATAGGCATATAGGAGTTGAGGAGAAGTAATTATAATGCTAGATGTTACCTGGATGTTAACTATATTTCAGGCACCTTGCTAAATGTCTTACATTCACTAATGGTTAATTATCACAACACTGCCCCCCAAATCAGGTTTATATTATTACCTCCATGTTACAGATAAGGAAACTAACTAAAGTTCGGAGGTAAAGTAACTTGTTCAAAACCTCAGTTGTCCAAAGCCTCACAGATAACAGGTAGAAGAATTTGAATGCAACATTTGAATGCAGGTCTCTCTGATTCCAGACACTATGACCTTAATCATGGGTGCACATTTTCTATCCCTGGGGAACTCCCAGACTAGTAGAATAGCCCAAGCTAATGACCTAAACACACAAAATAACACAATAATAATAATTTTTTTAAAAAAAGAACAAAGGAGTTCTATAGTTCTAAAAGTTTTGAAGGTTAGTAGGGAAGATAGATCACTTCCTACTAAAGGACGACCTTGGTAGGCTTCCTAAGGAGGGTGATATTTATATAGGGTCTTTTTTTAAATGGCAGGATTTGAACACAGTAGTGAGGGAAGAAAATTTCAGGAAAAGGGAATATCATAAGCATAAGTACTGATGCCAAAGAACAGGTATTTGATGGGAAATGTGAGCAATACCACTTGATTAGTGTGAAGTGAAGTGAAGTCGCTCAGTCGTGTCCGACTCTTTGTGACCCGATGGACTGTAGCCCAGCAGGCTCCTTGGTCCATGGGATTTTCCAGGCGTGAATACTGGAGTGGATTGCCATTTCTTTCTCCAGGGGATCTTCCTGACCCAGGATAGAACCCAGGTCTCCCGAATTGTAGGCAGACGCTTTACCGTCTGAGCTACCAGGGAAGCCCTGATTAGTGTGTGAAACGATAGTGTGAAACTATAGGCAAATCTGAATAGCTCACTCCCCCATCTCTTTCAAATGTTTACTCAAATGTCATCATTTCCATAAAGCCTTAGCTGACCACCCCATTTACAGCTGCAATGAAAATTCTGCCCAGCATATTTCATTACTCTGCTTTATTTTTTCCCCCAAATACTTTTACCTTTCTAATATATAATTTGCTTTTATTTTTTAAACTTCTTGTCTGACTCCATCCACTAGAACAAAAGTTCCAAGTGGGCAGAGATTTTTGTCAGTTTTATTTATTGTTGAATTCTGGAGGTCTATAACAGGATCTGGGATGTAATAGGTGATTGCTTCAAATTTTTAAAATTTTCAATAGAGGGAACAAGGAGGAGCATCAGAGGAAGAGTGCTTGGGGGTTTCAGCACCTCGGACAGAGACCCACTGTTCTTGCTTCAGGGAGTTTTATCCTTGGCTGCCTAGCAGATCGCAATTTGGTAGATCTAGGATAGGGCCTAAATTCTCCCTCCCCTCCTTCCTCCTTTCTAACGCTACATTGATGAATCTAATGTACATCGTGGATAAGAAAGACACCAGTCATATCATGCTGTGGCAGCCTACACAAGCCACTCCTACTGCAGACATCAGTAGAGTTTCCAAGATACTGATATTGAGAGGGTAACAGGCAGGAAGGCCAGGGGCTCCAAACAGAGGAAATAGGCTGCAAGTATCTCTTAAAATTCTGTGTTTCCATGACGACACCAGGTTCCACCAGAACTTAACTTTTCTCAAACCTTGAGCTAACCAATGTGTTTTTCTTATGGAAATGTTTTTCTTAAGCTTTGTTAATGCAATGTTATTTGCTTTGGAATTTGCCTTTCTTCAAAATGGTTCCACCTAAAATTAAGGGGATGACAAAGAATGAGATGGTTGGATGCCATCACCAACTCAATGGACATGAATTTGAGTAAACTCTAGGAGTTGGTGATGGACAGGGAGGCCTGGCATGCTGCAGTCCATGGGGTCACAAACAGTTGGACACGACTGAGCGACTGAACTGTACTGAACTGAAGACTAACTTTTTTTCTTTTCTCAAACTTTGGGCTGATAATAGCTCAACAAACCAGTGTTCATATCAATTGTTTTATGGCTGGGGGATGACACATCTCATGCCATCCTACCTCGAAAATGCATATTGTGGGAGAGGGGCCTGGTGAAACTCTGTCAGCCTTGAAGTGTCTCTCTTATCTAATTAATAGCTTCCTAACAGACATAAAACAGCTTCCTAAAACTAACAAACAGGGCATTCTCCATCCCCCTTCTGACATCTATGTCAGAAACTTTCTCTGCCCCTTTGCGTTTTAATGAAACTCTGCTACACAAAAGCTCTTGAGAGATCAAGCCTGGCCCCTGGTCCCAAAGTTAAATATTTGTCTTCAGAGATCATGAATCTGACACCTTTCACCGTAAGCTGTCAATATTCTGACCAGGCTGGTGACACAAACAATGTCCCAAGTCTGAGGGATACTGGTGGAGTTCTCCTATTAAGGCAGGCTTAGCCCACTGGGGCAATTCCTAAATCAATTCCCCACTTCAAGACAGCCTTCTGTACTCTCTTCTCCACAAAAAACATCTTTGACAAATCCTATTCCTCTTGCTCTTCCTTTCTGATGAGTCCTCAGAGACTCCCACCAGTCCGTTCTGATTCATATTTATCAGCTTGGGGCTGTCTTCCCTTCCACCATCACCCTCGTATTCTCAACCAAGTTAATCAGGGAAGGCAGATGGATGATGGTACCTCATGTAATCTAATTAAGATAAAAGCTTCCACTGATCTCCCTGCTGAAGAGACAAAAGATGTTGCCAGCAATAACTTCTGGTGCCGACATGTCTGATATGTGTAGCCCCATGGAGGCTAGGGTTCTGGTAGTTAACTTTAGAATTAAAGGATCCCAGTTATGCAAGCTCCCAAGACATGGACAGCAATGGAAGATAGAGTAGATAAATCCTGAACCTCATGTTTGTGAAAAACTGTCTCTGTATCCAGAATCTGGCTACTCCTCACCACCTCCACCTGGTCCATGCCCCACTTCATGTCTTACCTGGGTTATTGCAGTAGCCTCTTCACTGGTCTCCTGGATTTCACAATTACCCTTCTATAGCCCATTCTCAATGTAACAACATTGCCATACTGTTGTGCTCCTTTTGAAACAAATTGACTCATGCCATTCCTCTTTTCAAAATCCACCAATGGTCCCCCAGGTCACTCAAAGTAACAGGCAAAGTCTCAAAGACTCTGTTTGGTCACAGCTACTTCTATGATTGGACTCCCAAGTGGTTCAGTGGTAAAGGATCTGCCTGCCAATGCAGGAGACTCAGAAGACATTGATCCCTGGGTCAGGAAGGTCCTTTGGAGAAGGAAATGGCAACCCACTCCAGTGTTCTTGCCAGGAAAATCCCATGAACAGAGGAGCCTGGAAGGCTACAGTCTGTGGGGTTGCAAAGGGTCAGACATGACTGAGCACACACATACAGCCTCTATGATCACATCTCCTACTCCTCTCTTCTACTTGGTTCCAGCCATATTGATCTCCTCATTGCTCCTAGAACACCCAGCTTTAAACTGGCTACTCCCTCTTGACTGTTATGACCTTCCCCCAGGTAGCAATTGGGCTCATTCCCTCATCTCTTGACTACCTTGTTTAAGATTGCAACATATGCTATCAACTAACAATCACCCTTACCCTGATTTATATTTTTCCTATAGAAGACACCACCTTCTATTATACTAGATAACCCATTTGTCCATTATTGGACAACTAGCACTTGAACACCACAAAGATAGATTTTTGTCTATTTCATTCCCTGCTACTTCCCCAGCCTATTAAATAGTGCCTGGCACTAATAAGCATTCAACAAACATTCACTGAATAAATGGATAAAAAATCAATAGGAATTAAAAAATTAACATTACTCAAGATGGCTAGAAGGAACAAAGACAACTGTGGCAAAAACATGAAAACCGTCATAAAATAACATTCCCTGAAGTGTAATCATCAAGTGCTTGATGTGTAAGTGCTTGAAGTATAATCATCAAGTCTACAGGTGTGCAACCCAACTGTATCAGTCCTACATCTTACAAGTACACCTGAGGTCATGTTAACATCCTTGCTCTGTCATTCCCAGACTGTGTAACCATGGGAAAGTTACTTAACCACTCTGACCTTTGATCTTCTCATATATAATAAGGGGATAACAATAGAAACCCATCTCATGAGATTGTTGGGAGAATTAAACGACATAATGTATCTAAAGGGCTTAAAATAGTGCTATAAGCTTAGTGAGCAGTTACGACTTGGAGCCCTCCTGTGCTGACATAGCTCCTGAAGAGGGACAGAGAACAGAAAACAGGGTCTCAGGGTTGCTCAAAGCTCTCTCTATGGCTCCTGCCCCCTGGCTATATCCCCTAGAGGCCAGGGCCCCACCGAGGAGCTCAGGCAGAGTTGTAGAGATGAATTTTCCTTAAAGCAGGCTCCTATTTCTTTCCCTACGAAGCCCTGCTTGGGTCCAGAATCACATATTTCTTGCACCCGACAGCTCTGGCTGTTCACCTTAACTGCTAATTTTGTGTGGATGTGAGCGCTAAGTCGCTTCAGTCATGTCTGACTCTTTGCAGCCCTACAGACTCTAGCCTGCTAATTTCCTCTGTCCATGGGATCCTTCAGGCAAGAATACTGGAGTGGGTTGCCATGCCCTTCTCCAGGGGAGCTTCCCGACCCAGGGGTCGAACCCATGGCTCCTGTGGCTCCTGCGTTGCAGGCAGATTCTTCACCACTGAGCCACCAGGGGAGCCCCCTAACTTCACTGGAGATCAATATTAGGCCACTAGCTAGGTGTGGTGCGGCTGTAGGTAAGGGGAGGGACAGACACTTGGCTACTCTTATTTCCCTCTCCTCTGCCCCTCACCTCCAGCCCTCCCTGGCCCCAAATCTCCTTTCTTCTTAACTACAAAGCAATGGTTCCTATGCATGTCAATGAAAGCAAGCAATTCTAGCAAAGATAGTGAATATTCATTGTCAAAGCTGTTAAGTTTCAGAGTTATTTGTTATGCACGATAGATAACTAATACATTTGGAAAGAGACCTGAAAATCTGCACTTCTGACAGCTCCCAGGGGATACCCTGCTTCCGTGGACTACTCTATGAACAGCCAAACGACTGGATGATTTGCTCAAGAAAAACATGGCTAATCACAAGTGGTTGAACAATGACTCTGAGCTCAGATCAACCTGTCTTCAAACCTTTGGCATTCATTGTTCTAACATATGCTGAGAGTGTTTGACAGCAAGTCTCCACCTGAGGGCCTCTGCCCTACCCACTCAGGACGTTCTGGGAGTTCTCTGGGTTAATGTCCAATGGCAGCAGTTTACCGATGATGGCTGGGAGCTGAAAGATAAACACCCCAGCTTCCTTACCTCTTCATGGGATAACTGAGGTGTGTTCTACAACACCTCCAGAAGTTCCCAGTGAGACTGAATTCCTGTGGTCCACAGTGCTAATTTGCTCAATAACAACCCTTTGTTGATTTTTCCTCCCCTTCCCTATATCATTTTCCTACTACCTTAGCAATAATTCTTGTGTTCATTTCCCAAATAAACTACCTGAACTCAAACCCTTGCTTTGGGATAGATACTATGTGCTAGCCACTGTGCAAAGAGTTCTAAACATATCATCTCAATCTCTACAACAAGTAATATTTCGTTTTATAGACACCTGAGGCACAGAGAAGGTGACTGACTTGCCAAAGTTTACACAGCTAGGAATGAGGAGCCCGTGATTTGAAACCAAGCATCTCTGGCCTGAAAGCCTAGGTTCCTATACCTCTATCCACACTCCACCCACTGCTATCTCCTCTAAAGCCATCTGTCTCCATTCTCACCTCCTTTTCCCCAGCTTCCCTTATTGAAATTTCCATGTCTCAAGCCCCAACCCGGAGTGTCTTTCACTGCAGGAAGAGGCTACTAAATCAATATGAATGTCCCCTAAATTAAGTCCCTAAGTAACTAAGATCTTCTCAAGACCTGTACCCCCAAAAGCAATCCTAGCAATAGGGAATGTCATCAGGTTTTCTGGCACATCTGAGGATCCAAACAGAAGAGAATCCACTGTGACAAGTGGGTCCTAAACCTGTCCTCACAGGCGACAATTTAACTCAACAAATAGGGCTTCTTCCTAGGGATACAGGTAGAAGTTTTGCTTCAACTCATTCCCACAAATTAAACATCTACCCTGTTTTTGGCTCATATCAGGCTCTCAGTAAATATTTCTTGAATAAATGAATCAATCAGTGAATGGATCAATGAACTGATGCATACAGGTGGATCACCTAGCTGGGTACAGAGCCTCTGGCTAAGACTCCACTCACTCCCTGGTCTCCTGCCTATTTGATTTGACAAAAGAGCAAAGTGCTGAACCATCTTTACTAAGACTCATGCCTCTATTCATGTGGAGTGCTTTCCAAATTTTTCTAGATTCCTATGTGACATCTCATTTTATACCCACCCCATCCACAATAGCCTTTGAGCTTATTGGAGTGGGAATGGGGACAACTGAGTGTGAATGAAAGAAATTTAGCTCCTAAGTTCCAAAAACATCAAGCCCCAGTTCTGGTTTTGTCACCATCTGCCACTAACAGGTTATATGAACTGGGGATGGACCAGTTTCCTTGTCTTTAAAATGAAAAGGGTCAAACTAAATTTAAGATCAGAGTCCCTTCTGGTGCTAACATTTTAGGACTCCAGTATCTATCCAAATAGGAAGGAACAGCAGAAGAGGACCAGATTCTATACATCACAAATTTCCCCATGATTCCTCAAATCTCATCTGTGAATCTCTGAGTACAATTATTCCTACCAGTAGGAGCCATTGTTTTCTTGTGTGCTCATCATGTTCTTGCCTCCCACGTGGCGCAGTGGTAAGGAATCCACCTGCCAACGCAGGAGACGCCGGAAATGCAGGTTCAGTCCCTGGGTCGGGAAGATCCCCTGGAGGAGGAAATGACAGCCCACTCCAGTATTCTCACTGGGAGAATCCCATGGACAGAGGAGCCTGGCAGTCACAACGAGTCAGACACGACTGAGTGACTGCGCAGGCACACGTTTTCTTGGGATTATGCAGGGAACGCTATGTTTATTATCTTGCTTATTCCTCACAACAACCTGTGAGTCTGGGCTTGGTGTGTCATTTATAAACGCTTTCAGCTGCCAGAAGCAGGAAACCTTAAGCCATACGGACATTCTTAACACGGAAATTAGTTGTCCCACTGCTGGTTCAGCATCTCAGTGACATCCTTAAGCATCTTGGTTCCTATATTCTTCTGTCATTCTTAGAGTGCTGGTTTTTCATTCACAGATATGTTGCCTCATGATCACAGGATGGCTACCATGGTTCCAGACATCATATTCCAGACATGACAACCCCACACAACAACACTCAAAGCAGAAAGGAGGAGAGGGAAAGAGAGATTTATCCTCAAGTATGTACTGCTCTCTTTTTTACTGAAGAAAAGTCACTCCCAGAATGCACTATGCCATCTTCCCTTTTAACTCACTGGCCAAGACTCTGTTCACATGGTCACCTCTGGCTGCAAGAAAGGCTGGAAAAGTACTTGCCTTGATCAACTGCTATAATGGGAGGTAAACAAGACCAAAAAAACTGACATGTGCTTTGGCTAGAGAACCAATAGTCTGTCCTAGTCTTTATTCCCATTTCTTTATTTCCCAGAAGACTGAGGTTAAGAGGGGTTTAGTAACTTGTTCAGGGTCACATGGTGAATAAGTGGCGGAAGCATAACCATCCTTATGCCCAGCTCCAAACCCTGTGCTCTTTTTGTGTGTGTGTGTGTAATAAAGTTTTATTAAAGTATAAAGGAGATAGAGAAAGCTTCTGACATAGGCATCAGAAGGGGGCAGAAAGAGTACCCCAACCCTGTGCTCTTAACTACTGCCAAATCCCACCCTGGGCACCAATTAGACCTCAAAAAGTTGAATGGTGGACAATTTAAAGGGAGTCATGTTTTCTAAAAGGATATTGTTGAAGGAGAACAAGGATTTTAAGTCAGACTTGAAGATCCAATGGTGAAAAAAGTAGGAAATGAATCTCCTCTGGAAGGCAACAATATTGTACTCAGGTACCTGGCAGGCTGGTGAAGATGAGGCAGCAGAGTCCCAAGCCCTTGGCATCCTCCCCCAATTACAAGTTTGGCTCCACACAGCTTTTGCCTTGCCTGTGTCAGCATAAGCAGCTGAGTCGGTAGATGGTTCTCCTGGGGAGGGAAGCAGGAACCCTGGAATGAAGCTGGTCAATCCTGAGCCATGTGTCAAGGGGCTATTTATAGCATAATCACTCTCTCTGATGAAGGCCAGTGGTGACAGGCCTTTTAATGAAGGGTAACAGTATTTTGCATTTAAATATACTCTGCCACTGACTCATTACTGCAGTAGCCACCATAAAGACAAGTAAATCAAAGGGGAGGAAGAGTTTATCAGGCTTAGGGAGAAACCAGGCTAAGATGTAAACCACCTAGGACCTTCATGATCGCTACAGCCAATGCAGGTAGCTCCTGAGCCCTCTTTGGTGAAGAACAAGACTGCATGGAACATTTCCATCATCACAAAAAGTTCTATTGGACAGTCCTAAAATGAAATGGGGCTGGAAGACAGTTACTTTCCCAGAGGAAAATCAAGATGCTGGGACTTGAAGAAGGGTGCATGGATATTGAAGAAGCAAAGCAGAAGCCCACTGAGAGTCATTCTTAATTTAAAAGTTGCAGACTTCTGAAAGTAAAAAGAGCTATGACCTTCTCCCCAGGGGAGCATAAAACTGCAAACAATTCCACAAACACAGATTTCTGCTTAGCATTTCAGAGGGGTCATAGGCTCTCATAGGCTCCCTGAAGCCAAACAACGAGCAGTGACCCCAGTTCAGAATGACTGGTGTTCAGGGAATTTTAGCAAGACAGTAAGGGCTGGAGGGAATAACTTTTAAAGGCTTTACTGCCTGAGCGTTGTCTCCAGAGCTTCCTTTATTCTCCACCTCAGTGCCCTTAGTCTGGGAAAAAGAAGAATTTGTCTCTACTCCTAATTATTGAGTAAGGCACAAACGATGCAAATATTATGCTAAATGAGGCCCCTTAAAATAGCAGAGAGCAAACCAGCGCTGAAGATGCCTTGTCATTAGCAATTTGCAAATGGGTTTGATGCCTTTCTTCATCCTCTCCCCACTCCCCACCTCTGTAGTTGATGTTAATCTGAATTCCTGAAGGAGTCACCTTCCCCCTAGAAAGGTGTCCCTTGAGGGGAGGAGGGGAGGAAAATGGGGGGATGGAAATGTGGCTTGATTGCCTACATCTGATTAGTAATTACATGCCAAGAGTCACTCTGGAGAGGAAACACTGTCACCCTTTGATGAGGAAAAGGTTTGGAGAGGCAGATCTCCCAGATGGAGAGTGAAAGAGTAAGCTGATGAGAAGGGGAGGGAGGTGGTAATAGATATGCAATTGAGGGGTAGAGGCTAGTTGGACTAGGGGGGAGGCAGGCAGGTTATTCCCTCTTTTGTCAGCATTTGCACTCCACCATTCATCAGCCTGTGTGACCTTGAGCTATGGTGGCTTAAACTGTGTGCCTCAGTTTTCTTATCTGTAAAATGGGGATAAAGCTGGTACCTGCTTCTTAGAGCTGTTGTGAATATTGAATAAAATCTTATTACAGCCCAGGCATCCACACACACTCCAGTTCAGCCTCCAACTGACAAGACATCATGCTTGGGATTCTGCAAGACATCAGGAAGGCCACCCTCGTCTCTGCCAACATAGACGCACATCCTTTAAAAATGAGAGTCTATAACCAGCTTCCAGCTACTTGTGTCACCAGAAAGGAATGCTGGCTTGGGCAATCCTAGACAAAAACAACCAAAAATGGCATATTTGGTTTTAGCTATTTTTGTGAACTTCCTTACCATAGGTGATGAATGAGAAAGGGATTCAGCTCACCCAGCATTCTCAGTTGTTCTAAACGCAGGCAAGACTCTAGAAGGAAGGACTCTCTTTAAGTACTTCTCCCAAAGGGGCATGGATGGCACAATACCTAATGAATGTTCCTCCCCATTCCTCAAAAATTAGAACATGTGACTAAGCTGTCAAATTGCTGAGTGACCTTGGGCAACTGGCTTAACCTCTCTGGTCCTCAGTTTCTTCATAAGTAAAATGGAAATAATAAAACCAGGTTTCTGCACTGTTTGTTCTTCCTTCTGCATTTCCTTTTTTTTTTTCTCTCTCTCTCTCTCTAAATGATTTAGGTGAAAGCCCCTCTCCTCTACCTTTATAAACAGCACATCCACTTCCTCCCAGAGCATACAGGCCCCATCTCATCACCTGAGATTTGCTTGGCTTCACCACACCCTATTTTCTGCTCCAAAAAGAGAGAGGTCCATTTTGGTATTGTGTGTACAGTAGACAAATACAGTGATTAGACTGCAGTTTTGCTAATTTGTACTGGTGACATCATTCCAACCATGACCCTTCCCACTGAGGGAAGACAGGAGCTAATGAAGTAGTCCTTAGCTGTGGCTGCCCACTGAACTCATCAAAGGAGATTTTAAAATATTGATGGCCAAGTTCAACCCCATCTCCTTACCCCTTCACTATTATCCTCCACTGAGATTCTGATTTAATTCATTTGGGGTGTGGCCTAGGCATTGGGAATTTTTTTTAACCCAGGCTAGAGTTGGACATGACTTAGCAACTCAATCGCCACCATCACCATATTAATTTGCAGTTATACTTGAGGACCACTAACCTAGAAAAACTAGGGGTAGCGAATAATATACAGTAACAGGGTAAAGTCTTAAATTTATATTTTTAAACTCCACCATAAGGAAAATAATGATGTATTTGTAAAGTCTTAAATTTATTAAACTCCACCATAAGGAAAATAATGATATATTTGACCACAGTGTTTTGGGCAGGGGGGCATACCACATGGGTTACGAGATCTTAGTTCCCTGACCAGGGATCAAACCCATATCCTCTGCACTGGAAATGTGGAGTCTTAACCACTAAACTGCTAGGGAAGTTCTTGACCACAATTTTTAAAAAATCTTTTTTGCTCTTCCCAAAACTAGTGGACAAATTAGTACGTCAAACAGATAACTTCTTAAAAAGAAACTGAAATAGATATGGAAGACCAATGGGAAAGTATACATCCCTTGAGTTACTCCCAGACCAACTTTAAAGTTCTGTCATATATAAAGAGCCCCTGAAAATCAATAAGAAATATACAAAAAAAATAAAACTCTAACAAAAGAAAATGAACAAAAGACATGAAAAATGATTCTCAGTAGAATAAATACACATGTCTAATAAGCTTATGATTTTTTTTTTAACTCAGCCTTTTCAATAATCAAAGAAATGCAAATAGAAACAAGCCACTGGCTTTAAATCTATTAAATTAGCAAAGACAAAAAGAAAACCTCTATACTGGCCTGAGTAAAGGAAGCACTCTCAAACTCTGCTAGTGGAATTGTAAATTAGTTCAACCTTTCTAGAAAGCAATTTGGCAGGACGATCCCAATTAAGTTAAAAAAATATATATGTACATTTAGGCATATGAAAAATGCTGGGAGGATATAAAACAAATGTTAACAGCAATTTTCTTTCTATAATAAGATTAGGGTGATTTTTATTTTCTTTTTTATACTTTGCTGTATTTTCCAAATTTCCACAGTGAACATGAATTGCTTTCATAATGAGGAAAAAAGAAAAACAATGAAAGGAGACACATTTTTTACAAACCTTGTTATGTTCTTTTGAAATGTGTTTTTCACCGTTTCATTCCAGGATGCTTGGTTTTGCAATGCTAAGCTCTTTCTGAAGAGTTTTGTGCTTCATCCTGAGAGAATTGCCCAATAAAAGGAAGTGGTTATTTTAGTACATCTAGTAAAATAGAAAGCACACCTGCTCTGTACTCGGCAGACCTGTGTAGGTATTTTCACTTTGCCCCTTCTTGGCTGTGTGACCTTGGGTGAGTCGTTCAAACTCTGTGAGGTTTGGATTCCATATCTTTAAAGGAAGCCATTTAAGCATTCCTACCTCATGGGACCGAATGAGATAGATTATGTAAAGTGTCTTGGACCGTGCCTGGAGCATAGGAGGGGATCAATAAATGGAAACCTATACAAACTATATGATGGGGTAAGTCATGAAATTCTTACAAATGGCAAGCAGTCATCCAGAGAAGAAAACTGAAGAAAATCCCTCTTGGAGATAAGAATACCTCATATCACCATTCCCATTTTACAGAGGGAGTTCTATCAGAAAGGCACTGCATAACACTTGGCCCAAGACCCTCCCAGGACTTCAGGGTTAAGAGCCGAATAAGCAGCAGAGCCCAGCTTCCTTTACTCTTGGAATATACGCTGCTGTTCCCTGAGCCCAGAATGACCTGCCGTCCGTCTTCCCAGGTCTCCCCAAACCAACGGCAGCGTCTCTTCCCATAGTCCACCAATGTGATCCTCTTGTGTTCACTGTAGCACATTTGTAACAGGAAAAGTTTCAAGCCATCCAGGTGTCTGTGAGCTCCCCCAGGACAAGAACCATGTCCAATTTTGCAATCCCTGTGTTGTATCCCTAGTTTCGAGTCAGATGTGAGCTAGAGTAGAAAGGAAATGAAGAGCCAACACATTGGAAAAGACCCTGATGCTGGGAGAGATTGAGGGCAGGAGAAGAAGAAGGTGGCAGGGGATGAGATGGTTGGATGGTATCATTGACTTAATGGACAGGAGTTTGAGCAAACTCTGGGAGATAGTGAAGGACAGGGAAGCCTAGCGTGCTGCAGTCCATTGGGTTGAAAAGAGGCAGACATAACTGAGCAACTGAACAACTACAAAAAAAAGGAAACAGGAAGATTCAAAGTGCCCTGAGCCCTGGCTTCCTGGCCATTCCAAACAGATAATCTCATTCTTCCACTAGCTGCTGTCAGGCAGAGTCAAGAAAGTCAGCTACTAGCTGAACACAACGGGCAGGCTGTATGAGATCTTGTAGGTCATGGTGAGCAGTGTGGCTTTTAATGGAAAGGCAGAGATTTTTGCCTATTTGTTCACTGAAGTAGCCTCAAGAGCACTGCCTGGCACAGGTGCTGTGCTGTGCTTAGTTGCTCAGTCATGTCCGACTCTTTGCGACCCCATGGACTGCAGCCTACCAGCCTCCTATGTCCATGGGGATTCTCCAGGCAAGAATACTGGAGTGGGTTGCCATGCCCTCCTCCAGGGGATCTTCCCAATGCAGGGATCAAACCCATGTCTCCTGCATTGCAGGCAGATTCTTCACCATCTGAGCCATCAGGGTGGGAAGCCTGCCTGGCACATAGTAGACACTCAATAAATAGTTGCAAAAATAACTATGCAGCCAACAAAAATTCCTGCAACAGGAAGATATTTAAAATATATTGTTTCAGTGCTTTTATGTGTTCAGTGTTTTTAAAAGTTGATTATAGGAGGATTTCCCTGGTGGTTCAGTGGTTAAGATTCCACCTAGCAATGCAGGCAGAGAAGGCAATGGCACCCCACTCCAGTACTCTTGCCTGGAAAATCCCATGGACGGAAGAGCCTGGTAGGCTGCAGTCCATGGGGTCGCGAAGAGTCGGACACGAGCAACTTCCCTTTCACTTTTCACTTTCATGCATTAGAGAAGGAAATGGCAACCCACTCCAGCGTTCTTGCCTGGAGAATCCCAGGGAGGGGGGAGCCTGGTGGGCTGCCATCTATGGGGTCACACAGAGTTGGCCACGACTGAAGTGACTTAGCAGCAGCAGCAGCAGTAATGCAGGGGAAGTGAGTTCGATCCCTGGTCTGGCAACTAAGATCCCATGTGCCATGGGCCAACTAAGCCTGAACAGTGTACCACTGAGTCCTCAAAATCCAGAGCCTGCATGACACAACTTAGAGAGCTCATGTGCCATAATGAAAAATCCCCACAAACATAACGAAGATTCTGCAAGAAGCAACCAAGACCCAATGCAGTCAAATAAATAAAAAATAAATAAAACTAAATTTAATTTAAAAATGAAACTTAAAAAAAAAGGCTGATTACAAAAGAGTATAAAACTGAGCAATCGCAAATTGTTAACAGTGGTTGGCTGTGAATTTGACAGGGTAGTGAATTTGCTCCCCTCTTTATTTTCTGTTCTTCTAACTGAATATGTCCTAAAGCGCTTATAACTTCTGCGTAAGAAAGGAGAGAAATAAATGAATAAATTGGATGAAGGAGTGGGACAGAAGAAAGGAAAGAGCTAGGCAGAAGACAGGTTAATTCAGGCTGTGAAATCTAGTTCATGCCCTCACCTCCAACCTCCATCTCTTTCACACACACACACACACACACACACACACTCACGCACACACACTAACATTGGGAAGCCCTCCTTCCCTTTCTTGGCAGCATTTCAGACTCTCTCTGCTTTTTCCAGCCCCCTCACCTCTTCCCTGAGGCCAGTGCCGGCAGCCCGCTGCTGCCCAGGCCACAGCAGAGGCTGCCTTTAGATCTTCGAACAAAGGCAATTAGCAAGGGCCTGCTGCCTGGCTCTTCTAATTGCCCACACTCCTGAAAAGAAAGGAATGACAGCTTTTTCTGAGGAAAGTAAAAACAACTCAACCATTAGGCCCACAAGTGTGCAGAGCAGGACTCCCCCAAGAATATCCAGAAATTGCCAGGGGTGGGAATCACATGACAAGATGGCAACACTGCCCCAGGAGAGACGAGGTCGGCTAACCAGGGTGGCCCCTTGCCTGGCTCTCTGAGGACTGACCGTTAATCTCCTAACATGAAATCAGATCTGTAGAAAAAACTGGGTTCAAATCCCATCTCCATCATTCACTAGCTGGGTAGCCTGGACCAAATCACACAACCCTGCTGAGCCTTGACTATGAATGGGAGCAGTGACAGCACCAGCCTCGCGGGGTTACTGTGGAGCTAAGAGAGAAAGCACCCAATTAGAGCTACTGACTGCTGTCCTTTATGAGCATACCGTTGCCTCTGCCTATGCACCCTTCCCCTATCCCTTTCCCAATCTCACCAATTCTTATTTGTCCTCCAAGTTCAGGTGTTCAGTGTCACTTCTTCCAAAAAGCCTCCCTGACCCCTTCAGGCTGAGTTGGGTGCCCTTGCCCTGTGCTCCTGGTTTGCACACACTTATCTGTGCAGGTCAGGGTGCCTTGGTTGTGAGTGACAGAGACAGCCTCTGGCAAACTTAAGTAGCAAGGGAGTTTATTGGAACTCAAGAGCTCAAGAAATCAATGTGAGGTTGGAGAATGGGCCTTGAGAATGAACTAAGGATGCTCCAGGGAGCCAGAAAGTAGATTCTGGGCATGAGGTCACTGCTGGGCTGGAAATAGAACCTTGATCCTTTCAAGTGCCTTGTCCCTCTGCTCAGAATCAAATTCCATAGAGAAAGGTAGACAGGCCTTGCTAAGGGCACAGGCCAGGGTAGAGCAGAGCCTCCAATTACAGCCCCTCTATGGGGAGAGGTTAGCCTATCTCTGGGGAGAGGTTACCCCATAAAAGAACTGATCTGTGAAATATGAGTGGGTGCAGGTCAGTGAGTGAACAACTGAAATCTGTCTCAAATACAAGCAGGAATTTCATCTTATTTACCCCTCTCCGAGTCTCTAGCACTTTACTCAGTATCTCCACTAGTTTGAATGAATATATGATGGGGAAACCACAGCCTACAAGGCAAGCGGAGCTAAGGGTCCCCTTTGGGGACCAAGGGGGTTAATGGTTAGAAATATGGACTTGGGAGTCAGACAGAGCTGAGTTCAAGTTCTAGCTCTGCCTCATTTTTTACTTTGCTTTCTTTGACTTTGAGCAAATTGCTTTCTAGGCTTCAGTTTCCTTATCTGTAAAGGTATCTTTGTAAGCCTGTTGTAAGGATCCAGGAAGGTTCATGTAAAGAACTGATATAATGCCTGGGACATAAAGGGGTCCCTAGGCAGCACTAGTGGTGAAGAACTCACCTGCCAATGCAGGAGACATAAGAGACGTGGGTTCAATCCCTGGGTTGGGAAGATCCCCTGGAGGAGGGCATGGCAACCCACTCCAGTATTCTTGCCTGGAGAATCTCATGGACAGAGGAGCCTGGAGGGCTACAGTCCATTGGGTCACAGAGTCAGACACAACTGAAGTGACTTAGCACGCACGCACACTGGGACATAATAAGTACTCAATAAACCACACTCCTAATACTCTCTTATTTTTATCACTGTTGTGATTACAGCAGGAGATGAGGGGGAGAGGAGGGAGAGATCTGCTAATTGAAATGTAGAGCCTTATGGAGAAGAAATCACTGTGATATGTGTGGGCCCTGTGGGAGGCCCCAAGATGACCCTGCCCCAAAGAGGCTCAGAGCAGAGTGAGGGAAACAGATGAATTCTCACCTGAGATAGAGTATAAAAGTCATATTTTTTAAAAATGGACAAAAATGAAACTAACATATGATGAAAAACATATGCAGCCAGTAGAGGCAGATGCAGGAAGAAACAGAATTGAAAGTAGTCAAGGACTGACTTACTCAGCTCACTAAATTCTGGGGGTAGTGATGAACACCCAAGTCCTGGGGAAGGGAGGAGACTGCTCCAGAAGCCACTTGAGGCTGGAACTTGAGTTGAGGTTTGAGTTAAGAGGCAAGAAGGAGGGCACTCCAGGCAAGGGTCATGGAAGGGAACTAGAGTGTCAGGCCTTAGGAGGCTGTCTTAGCTCGGGCTGCTCTAACAAATGCCATAGGCTGATGGCTCAGAGACCAAATTGCCAACATCTGCTGGATCATGGGAAAAGCAAGAGAGTTCCAGAAAAACATCTATTTCTGCTTTACTGACTATGCTAAAGCCTTTGACTGTGTGGGTCACAATAAACTGTGGAAAATTCTGAAAGAGGTGGGAATACCAGACCACCTGACCTGCCTCTTGAGAAATCTGTATGCAGGTCAGGAAGCAACAGTTAGAACTGGACATGGAACAACAGACTGGTTCCAAATAGGAAAAGGAGTACGTCAAGGCTGTATATTGTCACCCTGCTTATTTAACTTATGTGCAGAGTACATCATGAGAAACGCTGGACTGGAAGAAACACAAGCTAGAATCAAGATTGCCGGGAGAAATATCAATAACCTCAGATATGCAGATGACACCACCCTTATGGCAGAAAGTGAAGAGGACCTACAAAGCCTCTTGATGAAAGTGAAAGAGGAGAGTGAAAAAGTTGGCTTAAAGCTCAACATTCAGAAAACTAAGATCATGGCATCTGGTCCCATCACTTCATGGGAAATAGATGGGGAAACAGTGGAAACAGTGTCAGACTTTATTTTGGGGGGCTCCAAAATCACTGCAGATGGTGACTGCAGCCATGAAATGAAAAGACGCTTACTCCTTGGAAGAAAAGTTATGACCAACCTAGATAGCATATTCAAAAGCAGAGACATTACTTTGCCGACTAAGGCCCGTCTAGTCAAGGCTATGGTTTTTCCAGTGGTCATGTATGGATGTGAGAGTTGGACTGTGAAGAAGGCTGAGTGCCGAAGAATTGATGCTTTTGAAGTGTGGTGTTGGAGAAGACTCTTGAGAGTCCCATGGACTGCAAGGAGATCCAACCAGTCCACTCTGAAGGAGATCAACCCTGGGATTTCTTTGGAAGGAATGATACTAAAGCTGAAACTCCAGTACTTTGGCCACCTCATGCGAAGAGTTGACTCATTGGAAAAGACTCTGATGCTGGGAGGGATTGAGGGCAGGAGAAGATGGGGACGACCAAGGATGAGATGGTTGGATGGCATCACGGACTCGATGGACGTGAGTCTGAGTGAACTCCGGGAGATGGTGATGGACAGGGAGGCCTGGCATACTGTGATTCATGGGGTCGCAAAGAGTCGGACACGACTGAGCGACTGAACTGAACTGAACTGAACTGAACTGATGCCTCCAATGATAGATACTCACTACTTACAGTTCTGAAAGCAGTAAAGTCTAAGATCAAGCTATTAATAGATTCAGTTCCGTGTGAGGACTCTCTTCCTGACTTACAGACACCATCTTCTCACTGTGTCCTCATATGGTGGAGAAAGAATGAACTCCTGCCTCTTGCTCTTATAAAGGTACAGATCGCACTAGGGGGCCCCACCCTCATCACCTCATCTAAACCTGCTTCCAAGTACCATCACAATGGGAACTACAGATTCAACATATGAATTTGGATGGCAAAGGGACACAAATATTCAGTCCGTAACAGAGACCTAGGTTGTGGGCAGAGGGAGCTAAAAGGGAGATGGTGATTCTGCAGCTGGCTCACATTTTTGGCAAATCCTGTCTCCTCTCTATATCTTTATTCTAGTTCAGATAGGGGCACTCAAACCTGGTCTTACAGCCAAAGCAGTTGCTGAGTGCAGGAATAGAGATGAAGACATAGAGAACAGGCTGGTAGGCTCAACGGGGGTAGGCGAGGGTGGGACGAACTGAGGGGGGAGCATTGGAGCACATACATTATCTTACATGAAATAGACAGCTAGTGGGAAATTGCTGGATCACACAGGGAGCTCCACTCAGTGCTCTGCAACAACTAGAGGGGTCGGGGTGGGTGGGTGGGACAGAGACTCAACGGGAGGGCTGCTATCTATGTATATCAGCCAGTATACGTATGTATATAAAGGGGATATACGTATAATGGCTGATTCACTTTGTTGTATGGCAGGAAACAACACAACATTGTAAAGCAATTATCCTGCAATTAAAAATTAAAACAGACCTTGTTCAAAGCCAAGGTCTAAAAATAGTAGTGGAAAAAAAAAATAACTGCTGAGGTTTCCTTCTATAATTCAGAATCCTGGCTCTGCCCATGATATACTAAAGCAGAATCTCCTGGGACACGGCTAGGAAATTTGGATTTTTTTCATTTCCTCAAGTGATTGTTCTTAATTGAGATAAAATTTATGTAATATAAAATTAACCATTTTCAAATGTATGACATAGGGGCACTTGGTACATTCACAGTGATATGCAACCACCACCTCTGTCTAGTTTCAAAACACATTCATCATCCTGAAAGGAAACTCCTCATCCATGAAAAGGAAACCCTCATATCCCACAGCCCTTTCCTCCGGCCGCCGGCAACCACTAACTGGCTTTCTGCCCACAAGAGTTCGCCTGCTCTCGTTATTTCATATAAGGGGAGCCATATAATGCGAGTCCCTTCGTCTCTTCCTTCACTGCGCATCGTGTTTTCAGGGTTCATCTGTGTGTGTGTGAAAATCCATGGAATTCTCCAGGCCAGAATACTGGAGTGGGTAGCCTTTCCCTTCTCCAGGGAATCTTCCCAACCCAGGGATCCAACCCAGGTCTCCCGCATTGCAGGCGGATTCTTCACCAGCTGAGCCACCAGGGAAGCCCAAGAATACTGGAGTGGGTAGCCTTCCCCTTCTCCAGGGGATCTGCCCAACCCAGGGATCCAACCCAGGTCTCCCACATTACAGGCAGATTTTTTACCAGCTTAACCACCAGGGAAGCCTAGGGTTCATCTATGTTGTAGCAAATGTCACAATGAGATGAAATTCTGACAAGCTTCATCTATATTGTAGCAAATGTCAGAATTTAATTTCTTTTTATGCCTGAATACTATTCTGTTGTATGGATGGATCACATTTTGTTTGTCCATTGGTCCACTGATGGACAATTCAGGCTATCATCTTTCAGTGACTATGAACAGAGCTGTCCTCCAAGTGATTTTGAGTTCATCGACTTGAGAGTTGTCATTTGGGAACTGCACTTAAGAAAACCAAAGTTCTCAGACTCAGTGTGCCTAAGGTCAGAATCACCCACGGTGCTCCCTGAAAACACACATGCCAGCGCCCTACTTCCAGATACTTTGACTCGGTAGATTTAGGTGGGCCTGGAAACCTTCATTTTCAATGAGGTCCCACCCTTCATTCTCCCAGCTTCTGGTACAAATGACCAAACTACTGTTCTGTAAGAAACTTAAAAGAAGGAAGGCATCCGTGTTTGAACTGTGGGTACATTTTTTTTCTTTTTTTTTAAACACTTGCCAATGTCAAATATTCAATAGTGAGCATGTTTTATATACAAAGTTATTTTAAGTATTAATGAATTTTTTCAAAAAGGAAAAGGATCTAATGGCCCGCCTGATTCCTAGCCCCTGCCTCTCTCCAGTCCCCTGCCTGCACCAAAGAAGGCTTCCTGAGCCCCTCCAGTGCTCTCCCAAGCTCAGGCTCTTTCTAAAAGCACACACACACATTATGAAAGCCACCCTCTTATTTCTATGCATGGGACACTTTTGCCTACGGCATGTCATACAATTTGCTTACTTACTGTGTGCTTTGTGGAGCATCTAAAGAAATCAAAGCTTGGATCTCTGTTTGTTTTCCTACAGATAATGATATTCTCCCACCACCTAAGTTAATAGATTGAGGCTTGCAGGCATTTATGAGTGGTGTTTTTAATATGGTGCTGGAATATTTGCCCTATAAATTCTTAAGAACAGACTTATAGATTGCCTATTACCAGCATTATGGACTATTAATAAATCAGTTACAGGCACTTTTTTTTTTTTTTGAAATTGTATTTTCCCTTTATGTTCACATTCTAAGCACCTAAAAATCAGAGAGAGACAGAACACTCATGTTGGATGAGCGTTGCAATTTCCTACAGAGAGATGGCAGGGGAGCGGAGTCGACAGCTAGGTCTGCAAAGGCAAACAGTTTGGAGCAAGGAAGAAAGAGGAGCAAGAGGCGCCCAGCAGCTGGGCGTTGTTGCAACGTTTCAGAGTCGCAATCCATCTCCCGGTGTCCTCGGGCAGCAAGGCTTAGCCTGCCAGTATCACTGTGATTCTGTTACCGTAAATCCCCCCAGTAGTGCTCTACTCAGGATGCTTTGTGTTAACTTTGCATTTAATGCTATGCTGCCTTGTATGGACAGTCAGTTGAGCCTCCAGCAATACTCAGCATGGTCACAGGGGAGGATGGATCCAAGTTTCTACAGCTCCCCAGCCCCTTCTCCTGCAGGTGGAACCCTGGGCCTCCTTCAAGTCTCCTGTCCCAGTCTGGAAGTTGGGGGATCCCTGGGGCTGATGATGCATTCACACCCAGCATTTCAGGCAGCTGCTGCTTCCCTACCCTCCAGTCCTACCTGCACAGCACTGCTCCCCAGATGTGGGACTCAGTGCTCCCTCGACTGGCATTGACCTCCCCGAAGCTGAGCATCATTCACCCCTCAGCCCGTCCCACGGGAGGAGCCCCCAGCACTGGCGCTGGGCCACAGGGTCATACGCTTTGCATTTTACACATACGGCCCTTTGCTCTCACCAGTGCCAAGTCCGCTAGGAAGAAAGCCAAAGCCTCATTTAGGTTTTCTGTTTGTTGGTTGTTTTTATCAGATCGCCTCTTTTCTTCCAACCCCCAATCTTCTTGCTGGGACCAAGTCCCTAAGCCCATGGAATGTTGTTCTCATCAGCAGGTTCACTGGAACAGACCCCTCTGTCGCCTCACAGTGTAGTCTCTTCTTGCTGAGCCTCCCCTGCGGTGCCACACTCTTGTGTGTGCATGTCTGCTGTGTCTAAACACCACTCCAGAATTTTTTTCCCAGAATCCTTCAGTGCAACTCAGTCAATTCAGAGAGATATAGGGAAGAGCCGTTTCTGGCACCACACACCCCATGTGATATAAGAGGGTGCGGCTACCTGCTCTTACAAACCAGCTCCATGTCTCGGTGGCCTAAAACAATTAGGGTTTACTTCCTGCTGACCTCATAGTCTGATGCAGATGGACAGGCTTTTCTGGTGGCTCTCCTCCAGGTGATGACTCAGGGATCCAGGTTCCTTTCATCAGGAGCTGCTGTGATCTTGAATATCTGACCTCCACAGTCACTGTAGAAGTGAGGGAAGAGGAACTATCAAAGACATGCTCACATTTTAGCCAAGGGGCTAAATCACAGTCAGTGGGGGTCCAACATAATTGCAAAGAGAGCTGGGAAATTTGATGTGTGCCTCAAAAGTGGCAATGGGATTGTTGGGGCATCTAGCCAGTCTCTGCCATCTACTCACTTTCTACTTTGGCTCAGCCAGGAATCCAGACACATGTGGATTCCCAAAGATCTTGTATATATTTTATATTGGATTGGGCAAAAAGTTCATATTGGTTTTTCCATATGATGTAACAGGGAAACTTGAATGAACTTTTTGGCCAATCCTATCAAGCTATCTGGATTCTCAGGTGGCTCAATGGTAAATAACCCACCTGCCAATGCAGGAGATGAGGGCTCAATCCCTGGATCTGGAAAATCCCCTGGAGAAGGAAATGACAATCTTGTATTCTTGTCTGGGAAACCCTATGGACAGAGGAGCCTGGCAGGCTACAGTCCATGGGGTCACAAAGAGTCAGATAAGACTGAATGACTAAGCATACATCTATCTATCTACCTAGAGAACACTGACAAATATAATGTAAACACCTAGGATGCATCAAGAGCTAAAAGATGTACATTATCTCATTTAAAACCCACAAAAATCACATGAGATTATTTTTATAATTGTCCCCAGGCCACACAGTATCAATGGTATAAATTGTATCTGAGACAAGGCAAGAGATTCTAAAGCCCTTGCTGGTGACTGCTACTCGAAGGAATACACAGTAAAAGCTGTCTTCTTTGAACACCCTGCTCTACGAAATGTCCCAGATCCTCCTAACAGGACTGCTACTAGAAGGATCTGAGCCAGTTCTGGGTGAAGGGAAGGGGTAGGGGGAAGCACCCACCCTCCTGTGTGCTAGGAGCAGGTCCATGTAAAGCAAGCTGCACTGCCATCCTGGGAGATAATCTTGTCAGTCCATACCTCTAGTCCTCAAGCCCCCAGTCTCCCAGCTTCTCACCCACACAATAGCCCTGGAGACCATTTGGGCAATATCTCTAGCCCAATCCTATCCCCAACCTCCTCCTTTTCAGGTGGGGTGCTTCTTGGGGCCAGGCCCTACACATCCTGTCCCAAGCTCCCAGCCAGAATTGGACCAACTGACAATCAACCAGGAGAGTTGAGACTCCTGAGAAGCTTCCCAAACTATCCCCCACCAGGCACCTGTTACTGAATCAAAATATTCCCTAGTGGAATCACAGCTTGGATGGATAAAATGCTATTAACAATGCTCCTTCAAGAGAAAGTCCCTCGTGTGGAGTTGCAAAATTCACTTATCAAATGAGCTCACTGATTCATCCAACATCATTGATGCCTACAGGAACTCAGGATTGGGGATACCTTGTGACAAGAGTGTCCCCTTAGAGAGCAGCAGGCAGAGTGCCCCAAGATAAGGACACAGGAAATGGGCGGATAGAAATGGGTAGCACCTGATCTGGTCATGGGACTCCAGAGTGAGGATGATCCAAGGCATTCAGGGAGCACCAGGGACTTCTCTGGTGGCCCAGTGGCTGAGATTTCACACTCCCAATGAAGGGGGCCCAGGTTCAATCCCTGGTTGGGGAACTAGATCCCACATGCCAAAACTAAGACCTGTGAGCAGCCAAATAAACAAATATTTAAATAATTTTTTTCTTTTTTTTAAAAAAAAGGAGGCACCAAAAGGCTCTGGGTATGAAACACAGGAAGCTAGAGAGGGGTTATTTGTCCTTTGTCCTCCAGCCTCTGTCACAACCTCTGGCCTATGTCTTGAAGATAAGGTCTGGGGTTTAAAACCAGAGGCTTTCAATTTACATAAAGAGAAAGCCCTCATCGGCAAGGTCACTCAGCACAGTGGAAAGGCTGGACTGGAAGGCAGGTGCCTGGCTCTGGTGCTGACTTTCAGCCTGGTGGCGGCAGGTCTGTCGTGCTTCTCCTACATCTGCTGCATTGGCAGGCAGGTTCTTTTATCACTGAGTCACCTGGGAAGCCCCTCAGATACTTGTAGCTGTGTTCAATTCTTACTGAGCTTGAGCCAGTTCATTAACGCTTTTTAAAAGTAGTATTGATTGAGCATTTACTTTGTGACAGGCATGTACCAAGCACATCACACCTATTCTCTCCAATTTCTCACAATAACTCATTTCATAAAGGTAAATTTTGAGGCTCAGGCAGGGTAAGTAATTTGCTCAAGGTGAAACAGCATGAATCTGACCTCTAGAATCTGGGCTGTTGACCATGACCCTTGCTTCCCTTTCCCGAGCCTCAGTTTCCCTATCTGCAAAATGAGACAGCAGGAGGCAGTGTTGTAAAGGAGATAAGACTTTGATAAAGGTAAAGAATTTGAATAATTTCGGAGAAACTTCAGCTCAAATCCTGCTTTTACCACTTGGTGCTGTGTGACTTGAGGAAGTAACTAAACCTCTCTGAGCGCCAGATTCTTCTTCAAAAGCTGGGGACCATTAGGGAACCTGCCTCATTGGGTTGTCATAAAGATTAGAGGTCAGGTAAAGATTCCCTGGTGGCTCACCTGCAATGCGGGAGACCTGGGTTCAATCCCTGGGTTAGGAAGATTCCCCTGGAGGAGGGCATGGCAACCCACTCCAGTATTCTTGTCTGGAGAATCCCGTGGACAGAGGAGCCTGCTAGGCTATACAGTCCATGGGGTCGCAAAGAGTGGGACACAACTGAGTGACTCAGTACAGCACAGGGCAAAGCTGTGAACAGGGAGCCCAGTGCGGAGCAGGCGCTTCTCTGTGACTGAGATCACTGCCCCTCTCCCTTCTAGCACAAGCTCTCCATGACCTTGGTGTCTGATTGTACAGCAGTGAAATATCTGACATCCTTCCCTGGGGAGAAGCACTCCTGTGGTTTTCCACATACAGATGACAAATTGAATATAGGATTTTTCAACTGAAACTATTTTTAAAAAAACAACTGTTTACAACTTTGTTTACTCTCAGCAAGGGTTAGACCAAGGCATCCAGCGCCTCCATGTCGCGGGTAATAGAGGAGAGAAGGGAATCACTCTCCAGGGTGCTTTGCCGGACTCCACAGCTAAGCTCAAAACTTAAAAACCTGCAAATAGGAGGGAAAAGGGTGGGGGTTGGGGGAGCGCAGAAATAAGAAGAAGCAGGTTCCAGGGAGGTTATATAAAAACAATGAAATCGTAATATTTTCCATGACAGATTTCATCAGTGCTGCCTGAGTGCATTCTATTAAACCTCATTTATTAAATTTTGAGGAACATAATTTAGATATAAGATCCTGGACAAACAGTTTTGCAGGATAGCGGATCCGGACGCATCGCCGTCCCCCCATGCGTGGAGAACAGCCTGGAGTTTTTCATCTTGATGGTCTCACAGGGCCCTCCCTCTACAGCTTGTGTGGGGGAAGGAGGTAGTGAGATGAGAGGGTGGAAGGGGCCCCATGCTGTTTTCTGCTGCCTTTCTCCTCCCCCTCAGCAGCCGTTTGGAGGTGTCAGGCTTCCTGCCCTGTAGCATAAACATCTCTGAAGTTGATCGCGCATGCTTAGCTGTATTCAGGAATCCGTGGGCTGAGAGGAAATAGGTGCAAAGGTGCCAAAAAAGCAACATACGCACAGCATAAATTACTTGGTTATCTAAGGGTCTCCCCTGAGCCTCCCAAGATTCCTCCTACCCACCTGGAGAACATTATTTGCAGGAATTTACAAAGCAGGACTTGAGCATGGTCTTCCCAATGGATGAAACGGATGATATTTGTATTCGGGGACTTCCAGGTCACTAGGAAGTCTCCTTATCCCCTCTCAAACTCCCAGCCCAACACACTTCCCCTCACCTCTGCCCCTTGCTTTCTAATGGTTAAAATGTCTCTTTGTAGTCTTCCCTGATGGTGCAGTGGATAGGGATCCACCTACCAATTCAGGGAACATGGGTTCAATCCCTGGGTGGGGAAAACCCCACATGCCACGGAGCCGCTAAACCCATGCATCGTAACTACCAAGCCTGAGTGCTGCAACTACTGAGGCCAGCAAGCCTAGAGCCTTTGCTCCGCAACAAGAGAAGCCACTGCAATGAGAAGCCTGTGCACCACAACAAACAGTGGCCCACACTCGCCACAACGAAGACCCAGCACAGCCAAAAATAAGTAAATACATAAAATGGCCCTTTGTGAAAACCAGAGTGGTTAAGGCATGCCAGAGACTCTAGGTTATTGCATTTACTCCTCTCCTGAGCCCACTCAGGGCACGGCTAGTGATCCTGCTTCACAGAGGAAAACACAGACTTGGATTGGTGAAGCAACTCTGCCAGGTTCACTCAGTGACTAAGTGGCAGAACCAGGAACCCAGGCCCAGGGGATGCTGTACACGATCTGAACACTCTTTGAATGGCAGGACGCAGCACATCGATGCTCAGATGTAAGAACTGCAGCCTTTGTCACCGACAGCTCCAAACGAGAGAGCCACCGTGCAGGGCCACCCAGGGGTTGCACCCTCGGAGCAACTCCAGCAGCAAGTTGGAGTTGCCGGAGGGACATCTGAGGTAAGGCAAGCACAGCAGGGCTGTCCGGGTCTCTGAGGTTCCCTGTGGATCATCTAGTGCTGGCTCTGGCATGACTGGGACACACGCACCATGGCCCCAGAGTGTGAGAGCCCTATAATCAGCTGCTCAAGAAGATGAACTGAGCAGCCTTCAAAAAGGGCCTCAAATCTGAGTCAAGACAGGGTTCAATCCCTGGGTAGGGAAGATTCCCCTGGAGAAGGAAATGGCTACCCACTCCAGTATTCTTGCCTGGAGAATCCCATGGACAGAGGAGCCTGGTAGGGTCCAGTCCATGTGGTCGCAAAGAGCTGGACACAACTTAGCAACTAACACTATACACACACACACACACACATATATATATATTAATATTAAATATATAATGTGTGTATATATATGTATATATCATACATGTTAGAGCTGAGTCTAATTCTAAATCCCACACACTTTTCCTTCCTCCCTCTGTGCTGAAAACACCTATAAACCTTGGGATCACCTATCCTCAAAACATTCACTTGGTCACCACATCTTGTTGGCCCCAACACATCTTGAAAAGTCTCTTGGATCAGTCCCCAGTTTGAGAAAGACATGCTCAGATCTCTTTCATGAACTGTAAGGCCATTCAAGAGAGCATCATGGGGCTAAGAGAAAGAAAGGGAACTCAGAGGTCAGCCTATGTGTCAAATAGTGGCAGTACTACTTGTTAGCCTCATGACCTCAGATATCTGTCTCCCACTGAGCCTCACCCACACCTGCCAAATGGGAATCAGAGGACGGTCGCCACTGCTGATGGCCAGGAGGGATGAAGGCAGATTTTCCATCGGCCATCCTGGCAGAGGGTCCATCCTTCCTTAAGATACTCAGTGCTGCTGCTGTGATTCTGTCCGCTCCACACAAACCTGCATTTCAATCTCACCGGCCATGCTCTCTTCCCCAACCACCACCGTGCTCCTCCTTACCTCTCCACCTTAGCTGGGATATTTTCCTCTATACCTTTCCCACTTCCCAGCACGCCCTAGTCATCCTTCAGGGCTCACCCCCATGGTCGTCTCCTTTGTGAAGCCTTCTGGGGCCTCTCTTGAGAGTCCCTTGGACTGCAAGGAGATCAAACCAGTCAATCCTAAGGGAAATCAGTCCTGAATATTCATTGGAAGGACTGATGCTGAGGCTGAAACTCCAATACTTTGATCACCTGATGGGAAGAACTGACTCATTGGAAAAGACACTGATGCTGAGAAAGATTGAAGGCACAAGGAGAAGGGGACGATAGAGGCTGAGATGGTTGGATGCCATCACCAACTCGATGGACACGAGTTTAAGCAAGCTCTGGGAGTTGGTGATGGACAGGGAAGCCTGGTGTGCTACAGTCCATGGGGTTGCAAAGAGTTGGACACGACTGAGCGACTGAACTGAACTGGAGTTTTTGCCCACCCCAGCAGAATCTACCTCTCCCTGCTCAGCACTCCTTCCCACTCCATCAAACTCTGAACACAGTTACCTGGTGAGAAGGAAGTCAAGTTCCTACCTAGCTCCCCTACAGTGAGCTTCGTGAGGAAGTGCAGAACCTTATCATACAGTGGAGTGGTAGCTGGCTTGATGGATTAGTCAGGGTCCTCCAGAGAAACAAAACCAACAGGACAAATAGATATACATTTATATATACAACTTCCCTGGCAGCTCAACTGGTAAAGCATTAGCCTGCAATGCAGGAGACCCTGGTCCGATTCCAGGGTCAGGAAGATCCCTGGAGAAAGGATAGGCTCCCCACTCCAGTATTCTTGGGCTTCCCTGGTGGCTTAGCTGGTAAAGAATCCTCCCACAATGAGGGAGACCTGGGTTTGATCCCTGGGTTGGGAAGATCTCCTGGAGGAGGGCATGGCAACCCACTCCAGTATTGTTGCCTGGAGAATCCCATGGACACAGGATCCTGACAGGCTACAGTCCATGAGGTCACAAAGAGTCAGACACAACTGAGCACAGCACATATATAGCTAGATAGATGGACAGATAGCTAGTTTATCTATATATAGACTATAGATGTATGTCTATCTATCTATATATATATCTGTATGAAGATACTTATTATAGGGATAGGCTTATGTGATTATGATCTGCCCTCTACAAGCTGAAGGCCCAAGAGAGCCAGTGGTGTAATTCAGTCAAATTCCAAAGGCCCGAGAACCAGACACATCAATGTCCAAGGACAGGGGAAGTCAACGGCCCACTTCAAACAGAGAGAGAGCAAATTCACTCTTTTTCCATCTTTCTGTCATATTCAAGCTCTCAATACATAGGATGATGCCCACCCATGTGGTGGGCACATCTTCACTCAGTCTATGAATTGCAATGCTAATCTCTTCCAGAAACACCCTCGCAGACACATGCAGAATTAATGCTTTAGCAGCCAAGCTGACACTTGAAATTAACAACTGATGATGTACCTTTAAGTTAGCTGCCTTCCCTTTCTCGTCTCACTCCTCCACTCCCTCACCTCACTCCTCTCCTTGCACTCAAATTCTTGTCTTAGGGGCTGCTTCTGGGAGAATCCAAATTGACACATATCTCCACTAGTTGTGAGATCTTGAGCACATTACTTAAATTCTCTGTGCCTCAGCCTTCTTGTCTGTAAGTGAGAATAATTTTACTTATGGAATTATATTATGAGGATGAGATGAGCTAAACTGAGCTTGGAAAAATGCCTGAAAATAGAAATCACTATAAATATTAGGTATTATTATTCTCAAGGTCTAGCAAAGGACCTGGCATATGCTAAGTCTTCAGAAAATGTTTGCTGGTTAAAGCACATTGAGTCTCTCAGGATGGAGGAAAGCTGTATATTACGCCTTTTCACTCCACGTTAGTCAGGGTCTTCCGGTTGCCAAGAACTCAGTCAAGCTAACACACGCAAGGCAGCCTGTTTGAAGGATGCACCTGCAGAAACAGAGACAGGCATCTCTAGGAAACTGCGGAACCACCAGCCAGGCAGACCACACCAGGAGCATAACTGGGGAACACGATGGTGGCTCAGATTCCCTGAACAGCGCTGTGTGGTAGTCACTCAGTCATGTCCGACTCTTTGCAAACCCACAAACTATAGCCCAACAGGCTCCTCTATCCATAGGATTCTCCAGGCAAGAATACTGGAGTGGCTTGCCATTCCCTTCTCCAGAGAATCGTCCTGACCCAGGGATTGAACCCTGGTCTCCTGCATTGCATGCAGATTCTTAACTGTTTGAGCTATAGGAACAGCACTAATGAATAGGTTATCTTGTCACCCTCCTCGAGTGGCAGAATGTTTTTGTATCTTCCCTCCAGAGACCTATCACTCAGATGGCTCATCTGCTCCCTCTGTCTTGCTTCTCTTTGTACAACTGTCTGGTTCCACGGAGGTCTCTGAGTTTCCAATCACATCTCTTTCCCCTGTGAGTTCTGATCCAGGTGAAAAATAGTCATAGGAGTCAAACTGGGATGAAGACATCAGCTCTGGTGTGATAAAGCTATGCTGAGAAACACGGTATAGACTTGTGACAAGAGGCAAGGATTCCACTCCTTCCCTCACCTCCCGGTCTAGACCTTGATTCTTCCCTGCTTTCTAGCCGATCTGCCCCCGCATCCACTGAGCAAGAGAAGACCAGACAGGGGAGGGAACACAGGTCATCTCACTACCCAGGAGCAGGAGCCAAAAACAGATGTTCCTAACAGCAGGGCGACTGTGAAACCAGTTCTTAAAAGAGATTGATCTGGTCACTCTCAAACCTGTTCCCAGCCTCACCAACAGATCATCTCTTCACCACCACTGGTAGAGGGAGAAGAGGAGGGGGAGGAGGAGGGATGGAGTGATACCCTCTCTGATACTTTCAAAAGGGTAGAAAATGTTATTTTAATGGACTATGGCAGACTAACTCTGGTAAACACTGTTTTACTTATAAATCCTAAAGCAGGTTTGACTGTATCTTATTTAGAGGAGGAAAAAAACTTAAAAAAATAATAAAGTACATAGATTTAAAACAACACAATGTAGAAATACTGTGTACAGAAACACCAGATAGTAGAGAGTGTTGCAGATTGTGGTAAATGAGCTTGCGTGTCTATTCTGAAGGGCATACACAAATTCCATTTGACAGTGGTATACAGAAACTCTCAGGATTTACAACACTCTTTGTCTCCTGTGACCAAGGTCAACGTCAAAACAGATAATCTAAAGGTTTCCTGGATTCCTGTACCTCCCTAAGCTGTTGACTTTATGGCCATCACTGAACAGGCAGGAAGCCTGGGGCAACGAAGAGAGATTTTCTATAGTCTTAGATGGGTCTCGTGACCCCAGCCAGTGTCTAGGTGGGCTGGTCTTAATTGTTCTCCAGTTTTTGCTGCTACTGTAGCAGGTTTGACCCTACCAGGACATGGAAAGTAGGAGATAGTTGTGTTGATATAGGGTTGGTTGACTTTCCTGAAGAAATGGGAGATCCAGGTTTTTAATGTAGAACCATTTTGTCTCTTAACAGCTTTATTGGTTTATACTTGGAATAGAATAAACTGCACTTAAATTGTGAAGCTTGCTAGGTGGTTCAGTGGTAAAGAATCCCTGTTAAGCAAGAGACGTGGGTTTGATCCCAAGTCAGGAAGATTCCCTCGAGAAGGAAATGGCAACGCACTCCAGTATTCTTGCCTGGAAAATCCCATGGACAGAGAAGCGTCAGGGGCTACAGTCCACGGGTCACAAAAGTATTGGGCATGACTTAGCAACTAAACAACAAATGGCAGACTAGGCAGGGGAGGGATGAAACTTTTTTCTTGAAGCTACTAACTGACCAACATTGCCTATGTCACTAGTTCAGTTTCCCAGGATAGAGGACCTGACTGGCCCAGGGACTCACCTTCATCTCTGAATAGCTAGTCTATGAACTGCTACCTCAAAGGTGATTGGTCAGCCTACCCCTTAGTGCAAGCTGAAATTACCCTGTTCATTTATTTGTTTATCATCTGCCCATATCCCAACTAGGATGTTCCTGAGGAATGGGAATCTTGTCTGGTGTGGCCTTTGTTTCATCCCCAGCATCTAGAAAGGTACATGACACAAAGTAGGAGCTGGATAAATACTTACTGAGCATAAGATTGAATGACTGATTAATGCAACAAATACATGAATGAATGAACAAACCTAATAGGTTTATTAAAATCCCTACCTACATCCTCGAAGCCTCTCCTCTATCACTCAGGGAACCCAGCTCTAGCCCACAGCTTATTTAGCCCATGGAGCAAAGTCCCTCAGGTAATGAGACCCCACTCACCTAGAAGACAACTGAGTTACTATTGTCATGGTAGCGTGCCTCTGATCCTCATAAAAGCAACTCAGCCAAATGTTCCTTCCAACCACTGGAATCTTTTTGAGAGATGTTCTGGCCAACATAATTTTCTCCATCTTATTCTATTTGCAGTGATTTTTTTTAGCCCCTCTTGAAACTGGACCACTGCCCTGATTACCTGCTTCTTAATCCAACTCTCTCTGCACCAGTACCCTTGATTAACGCATTTCCCATAGACAATAAACTCTTCCTCCAGCTCACAATCCAGGGCATTATTTAACAGAAACCTAAATCCAGCACGCTAATGAAAACAGCTATTGCAAATAATCCTTTAAAGGGATTTTAAGTACCCAGTATCTACTAAAACTGATGCAAATTAACGACCTTTTGGAGGCTTCTAAAAATCCACTATTCTTTTACCCAGAATGGAGAATCAATGAGGTCACAGATAATAAGAAGCACCAGGACAAGTCAGTCCCAAGTTTCATCACTGCTGAGCCTGATGTAGTGTTAGAAGACAGTGCCCTGAAGAGCTCAGAAGAACAAGGACATCAGCATTGCTGAGATAGACAGAGATGCCCCAAAGGAAGGGACTTTGTCCCAATTTCCTCGCATTGGTCAGAGGGACTGGGAAACTTAAAAGTTGAGCTGCACTCATGAATAAATAAGACCTACTGGTTGACTGTGCAGATCAGAGATAATATATGAGCAGTGCCAGCACATAGCAGATGCTCAGTAAAGGCTAAATGTTGTTAAGATGAAAGGCACACACTGGTGCCATGAGAGTAGGGACCTGGAGAAAGAGGATCAGACCAGAAGCAGGGATGTCTAGGCACCAAAAAGAGTTTTGTGCTCTAAGCAAAGTGGAGGCTCTGGAGCTCTGAGTTTGGTAGCTCCAGGACATGGGTTTAAGGGCCTCTACGAAGGGTCAGTTTAGGAAGGTCCTAAGTTAGCTGGGTGGCTCAGTGGTAAAGAATACACCTGCAACCCAGAAGACACAGGAGACGTGGGTTCGATCCCTGGGTTGGGAAGATCCCCTGGAGGAGGAAATGGCAACCTACTCCAGTATTCTTGCCAGGAAAAATCCCATGGACAGAGGAGCCTGGTGGGCTAGCAGGCATGTAAATTACTTGACTAGTTGAGAGGGCAGAACAGAGGCTTTCCCTAAAGGGAAGAAGACCTCTCCTGAGGCCAGGGTGAATCTCTCCAATGCTGAGAGTCTACACTGAACCAGAAGAATCTTCCTTTGAATTTCTCTTCAAATTCACAGTGTACTCTCTCTACCCCTTCTCACCATTGCTGTCCTCTGATTTACAGCTTTAGGTTCACCTCCTCCAGGAAGCACTCCTAGACTTTTACAAGCTACATACTGCTTTTCCCTTCTCTATATCCCTATGACATTCACAATCTGCAGCAAACTGTCTAGGCTGCTTTTCTCACTTTACACCTTACTGGTTTCTGGTAAGAAGTCTCCCAGGTAGCACTAGTGGTAAAGAACCCACCTGCCAATGTGAGATCTTGAAGCCCTCTTGAGGGTTCAGATTCTGGCTCGTAGCCTCATGTATCCCTCACAGTTATGTTTTTAATCTAGGGCTTCTCATGCTGTAATATGCACGTGAATTCCCTGGAGATCTCTTGAACCTGTAGATATTGATTCTGCAGGTCTTGCATAGGGCCAGTGACTCTGCATTTCTAACAAGCTTCCAAGTGATGTCATTGCTCCTTTGAGTAGCAAGGATGCAGAGCATCTTACCAACATTGTTTCTTCAAGCTTTTAATGTGTTACATATCTGAAAGGATAACAAGTCTACTCCAGGAGTTCTCTGAGCGCTTTAGTGAGTATTATGGACATCAAAGAAGAAGTTATGGTGGGCAGTGTCTCCCAACAGAAGCCTCTGTTCAAGGGCCTGTCCTACAGAATTTATCTCATTATCAGACACACGTCAGTTGCTAATAATAAGAGCAAATATGTATTGTATCCTCACTACAGGCCAAGCATTTTATACATATCATCTTATATAATTATTCCACTGAACACTGTGAGGTACATACTATAGGGCTCCTCATTTTAGAAGAGGAGATGGAAGCTAAGAGGAGTTAAGCCATGTGCCCAGGTGTGTGTGGTAGAGTCAGGAATTGAACCCCATTAGTTTTGACTCCAGGGTCCTCCATTTTAACCACTGCACTTGATCTCTAAGCCTGGGCCCACAAATCTTCCTTCTGCCATGAATAATGTTTAAGGTCCTAACTTGGTGAGGGTGGACCTCTTTCTCAACAGCAATCAGTGTTGTCTAGGTGTTCTTTTTTTTTTTTTTCCACAGCTATGAGGTTTTTTTCCCCCTATGGTGAACATTTACTAATCACATATACGAAAGAAAAACAGCACACTTCTGTTTCAGCTCAGAATGTGTCTGCCTGCAAGTAAAGAGGACAAACAGGTGTTTATTCTTATACTACAAGATGTCCAGAGATGTTGTTGTTCAGTCACTAAGTTGTGTCTGACTCATTGTGACCCCACGGACTTCAGCATGCCAGATGAAGTGAAGCAAAGTGATGTCTCTGCTTTTTAATACACTACCTAGGTTTGTCTAGGCTTCCTAGGTGGCGCCAATGGTAAAGAATCTGCCTGCCAGTGCAGGAGATGCTAGAGAGACGGGTTTGATTCCCTGGGTCAGGAAGCTCCCCTGGAGAAGGAAATGGCAATCTACTCCAGTATTCTTACCTGGGAAATTCCGTGGACAGTGGAGCCTGGTGGACTACAGTCCATGGGGTCACCAAGAGTCAGACGTGACTGAGCACGCACACAGTTCCTTCCAAGTATCCAGAGATAGACAGAAACTTGTTAGTTTAGCCAACAGAAACCCAGGCCCTTTCTTTCTCCCCAGGTGCCATGAACAAAGATGAAAAGACACAACCAAGTCTATGGATCATATACGATTATACAGATAAGTAATCTCACAATTATGATACCATGTAGTGACTGTTATTTATTTCAACCCTGGATTTCTACAGAAAGGATCCGAGGCGCTACTGTGATAGGTATTATAAGAGAAGTAAGCACAGGATCTCTGGGAGCCCAGACAAAGGGCCCCTCAACTACCTGGGAGTGAAGAAGAGCATGAAGGGTCAGGAGAGGGGTAGATCTGAGTTTTGTAGGGCAAACAGAAATGAGCTGGGCCAGAGAAGGTCAGGTAGGCAAGGCATGCTCTGGATATCATAGAGGGACGGAATAATGTTTTCACCTTTCTCTGAGGTTCCCTGACACCTTTGCTTTTCCAGGAAAATTTGCTCACTTTGCAGTGTAGCACAGTAGTTTGCACATGGGCTAGGAGGTTAAACTAGATGAGATCCAATGGAGACACACAAAGTTTTAAGAGAACTGTATACTTCAAGAAACAAGTATGACCTTGAAATGAAAGGGACAAAAAGGTACAACGTGAAAAGAAATATTCAGGTCATTAAATTTCTACAAGCAGAAGGCAGAGTGAGAAAACTATTTTATATATATGCATACTACTTTGTATACAAAAAGAAGGATGACTCAGAGGGTAGAACCAGGAGTCTAGAATTTGGAGTCAAGAGCCATCGAAACTTATTCCTAGGCCTCCAGGCTGAATCAAGGAACTGCCAATCTGTGCCCAGCTGGATTTCAGAATTGCTGTGAAGCAGTGACTCTAGCATTGCATCACATCTTCCTCTTTGTGAACAAGAATATCTACAGTGGTTATGCTATGCCTGCTCCACCATAGTATCTAAAGATAATCTGTCTTCAAATCCTAGCTCTAAGCTTGGTATTTTGGGCACCTCCAACCATACTTTGGCCACCTGATGTGAAGAACTGACTCATTGCAAAAGACCCTGAGGCTGGCAAAGATTGAAGGCAGGAGGAGAAGGGGACGACAGAGGATGAGATGGTTGGATGGCATCACTGACTCGATAGACATGAGTTTGAACAAACTCTGAGAGTTGGTGAAGGACAGGGAACCCTGGCGTGCTGCAGTCCATGGGGCCACAAAGAGTCGGACACGACTGAACAACTGAACTGAACTGAACCATAAGCCAATTTCTTCATCTGTGGAATTGTAACTATCTCACAGATAGTTATAGACACTCAATAAGCTAATGCATATAATCACTCCACAGTGTCTGGCTCATAGAAGTGGTAATGACTTCAGTAAATGACTATTATTATTATTTTTCATTATTCTTCCCTTTGTATTTTGAATATACCCTTATGATAGCACCTGTCATTCTGCACTGGAATTATATGCATGTCTGTCTAACCCATTAGGCTTTGAGTACTTGGGGGTTAGAGAAGATATTTATATTTGTATCCTCAAGAAATATTAATATCTGGGCATATGGTAGATGCTCAGGAAATAGTTATTAAGAATGAACAGAATACAGTGGGATGGAATGGAATAGAAAGGGATTAAAAAAATGTATACCAATGATTCTGCATTCCTTTCTGCTAGCTTTTGATAGTTGAGTAGCATGATTTTCTTTCCTGGTTGTTGTTGTGGGAAATGATTTAAGAAAGGCAGGGGACCTTCCTGTTAGTCATGATAACTACACAATTCTGGTAACCTAATGGTGAAGGTTTCCAGAAGCAGTTCCTACAACAAGAATTCCCAGTGGCTGGGATGAAAACTCTGGAAAATGAAGAACTTCTCCCAGTTTGGAGATATCAGAGCTTCAGAAACACTCAAAAAAAAGCCAGCTCTCTTCAAGCCACTTTCCTTTCCCAAAGGACTCTGCAGACCACCCTTCTCCAAGCTCTGTGTTGTAAAAAGATGAAGTTCAGAGGCTTGAGATTTCTTCTCTCATAGCCCCAGATGACTGAAGGCAAAATGGGGTGTGGTAGTGCTTCAGGGGACACTATATTTGACTAATTTAAGAAGAATATCAAATTTAGAGATACCTATCTGCATAAGTATCAGAAATAAACCCTCAAGAAGCAAGGAGCTGTGGCGCTTAAAGTGACCTATGACCTCCTCCAGAGCTAGGATCCTTCACAAGCATCAACAACAGTCCTAGCATAAATGCCAACAACAAACAACAAATGCCTAGCATAAATTATGCCTCTCACAGCAGACATTACTAATCAATTATAGCATACTTCCACCCCAGAAAGTGAAAGTGAAGTCACTCAGTCGTGTCCAACTCCTTGCAACCCCATGGACTGTAGCCTACCAGGCTTCTCCGTTCATGGGATTTTCCAGGCAAGAGTACTGGAGTGGGTTACCATTTCCTTCTTCAGGGGATCTTCCTGACCCAGGGATTGAACCCAGGTGTCCTGCATTGCAGGCAGATGCTTTACCCTCTGAGCCACCAGGGAAGCCCTCCACCCCAGACCAAACATAGATTCAAATGCTTCTCATCCCACTCACTGAAGAAAGTCACTACTAATTGATTGGGAGTGCCATGCACAATTAAACCTTCTTTCCTACTCTGACCTAGATGTTCACACTACCTGTATAGTCCTCATGATTATCTTCTTTATGTCCCTAACAACATGATCCTAACAGCATTCTAAGTAATCATGAGCAGACTACTTCCATTTTATCATATTGCCTCCTCTCTCTAGGATCCTCTTACTCTTCTGAATTGCACTTTAGTAGGACATAATATGAAACAGTCAAATAAAATCACATTTACCATGAGAATATTATTGAGGATATTGTTCATAACTTTATACACAGTCTTCTCTATGAGGCTCCAGGAGGAAAAAAAAAAAAAAGGCTTCTGATCTTAGAATGAATAAGGGATGTATCTCTCCTGAGCCACCAGATTTTCTTGCTTTATGAATCACATGCATTCTGTAACTGACATGTTTCCTTCTTTGCACTGGCTGCAGGAAGCTTATACACTACTTGCCTTATAATTCATGCTTTAATCTCATTACAGAACCCAAATTATCTTTCTGGGTTGTTTCCCTCCATTGTCTTATTTATCTTACTTTTCTTTTCTTTTATTCTGCTACATTTTGTGCATCTTTGTAAGCCACCTTGAATATCTGGGGGAATAAACTTGGTATAAATAGAGAGGTGGACAACTAATAACTCAATGAATGTGAAGCATTATTCGGGCTTTTTACTATTCAATTCATGTGCAAATATTGGGGTAGGATGCATCAGAGTTATGTTTATTGGGGAGGGGAGTACATAAGACCATCTTTCTCTTTAAGCATCCACCCTTGTTCCTCTTACTCTGAGGGACCTAGAAAAGGGGTGTGTGTGTGTGTGTATAACTATGTTTGTGTATATATCCTCACTTCCTTGCTTCATACATGCTCTTACAGATCTGAGACCACCTCATAGCAACCTCAATCAGCTTGCCAAGAGGCACATGCTGCTGCTGCTGCTAAGTCACTTCAGTCGTGTCCAACTCTGTGCAACCCCATAGATGGCAGCCCACCAGGCCCCCCCGTCCCTGGGATTCTCCAGGCAAGAACACTGGAGTGGGTTAGTTTAACCTTAATACCCAATGCCTACAGGGTATTTGAAATACCAAGATGACAGAACAGTCACTCTCATTATTCCCCAGAGCCCAGCTCTTCACTGACTAAACTACCTTCCAGTCACATGGGAAATACCCTGGTATGTCCAGTAGCTAAGACTCTGTGCTTCCAATGCAGGGGGCCTAGGTTCAATCCCTGGTCACGAAACTAGATCCCAGATGCCACAAGGAAGATTGAAGATCCTGTGTGCTGCAACTAAGATCTGGCACAGCCAAATAAATATTTTTTTAAAAAGTTAAACACATGGCCTTTGAAGTTGCATTTATCTATGTCTAAATCCTCATTTTGCCATTCAAAATGTACTTACTTTGCCTCTTTTTCTAAGCCTCAGTTTCCTCTTCTACAAAATGCCTACTTTCTGGAGTGAGATAACACATGAAAAGCATTTAGCACAATGCTGGGCACATGCTAAGTCCTTAATAAATGATAGCTATCATTCTACAGCTTTTATTATTCTTGTCTCTCTTAATCTTACAAATTGTAGGCTCTGCTTCACTATGCCTGGTGGAGGAAGAGAATAATTTGGTTTATTTCATCCTTATTAGCATCTAGACCAGGGTCAGATACAAGAAGATGTTCAAAACCTGGCTGCTGAATATCTGGTAGAATGCATACCTGGAGACATTAACAATATATCGAGTGTTTCCCATGCAGTACATTCCACTATACTGTATCACTTCCTCCTTCCTAGAATGGTCTCTCTTCAGTTGGCATCAGTTGTAATGATAGCGCCCTCTGCTAGCTGGCAGTAGCAACAAATAACCATGAGATTTGCTCTGAGGGAAAAGAAAGGATGAAAACAGACAGGTACTGAGTGCCTGCTCAGTGTCCTGGACATGTCCATCATCTGTGGATAAAACTGTGTGGTCAGTGAGTGAAATCCACATCAGCCCCCTTCAGGTCAATTCTCCCTATGTGTAAATTCTACAGCCAGAGCACCTAGCAATCTATACTCTTTTCTGGGTCAAATGAAATGACAAGAAGCTTAAAAATGTGTCTCAGAAAACCTTAGCCAGAGCTCAAGGAGCCAGCAACGGGGAGAGTCCTGATTAATTTCAAGATGCCAAACAGCCAGCTTTCCATCAATTTCCGGGACCTCATTCCCCACCCCCCAACCCCTCATTCTCAGAATTGATGTTTATGTTTCCACCAGGATAGAAACCAATTCTCCTTGGCATCCTCTGTCAGAGAGAATCAGAAAATTTCCACCTGGGATGCTACAAATTGTATTTCTCAACACAGTTCTGGAATACAGGATATGACCAGCATAGCTAATACTGAGTGATCAAAACTCAGGTGCTCTAACTTTATAACAATCATCATCAGGCAGTCAGAGCTTCACCAAGGGATGGAGCCTCCTGTCCTCTAAGATTCAGAGAGCAAGAGCACAACGATCTGAAAGGAGCTGCCAGGGGAGACTGCAGCATGAACGGAGGCTGGGTGAAGGCTCTGCCAGCTCCACCCATGCAACTTGGGGCACACTGCCACACTGATCTGAGCCTCAGCTTCCCCATGTATGGAGTGAGGATCAAAGCAGGACCTAATTCAGTGAGCTATTGGCAAGACTGAATAAGAAAACACTATGTGAAATACTTAGCCCAGTGCCTGGATCATGGGAAGTGTGTGATGTCTTAGCCAAGCTAGAGTGGGCAGCTGGGTCCAATGTTTGTTCTTCTTCTGTAAAGATACCTCTTATTACACACTCTGGTTAAATCCTGAGGGGTTATATTTATCCTATCTGCAACTCCCCACCACCGTCCAAACTTCCCAGCCAGTGGTGATTGGAATGTGGAGGAAACCTCTCCCAGACCAGACCACTCAGACTCTCCTCCAGAAACCTGGAATGGAACTAAAGAAGCTAGTCTCTGCTAGTTGTTTCAAGTGAGAACATGTAGAGTTAGGAGCTGGGAGCGAGCCGTCTTCCACATGGGACTAAAGAAGCACAGAAAGAGTCTTTGGAGAAACAGCGTTCTCTTCCAGGTCTGTGGCTACTCTGGGAGAGACAGACACAGAGAGAACAAGAATTTGCTTTAGTTCCAGACCTTTTATGGCTCATGGTTCCAGGGCCAAGGAAGGCCAGGCTGCATCTGTTCCCCATGGGTCCCTGAGTCAGCACTGTGGGCCTTTCACAAACCCCATTTTTTCTTAAACTATTCTTTCTCTTTGAGGCAAAGGCAAATAGACTTCAGGTCCCAAACTCTTTTCTTTGAATATGCTACTCCCTGGGATTTAATGAGGAATGCTATGAGGAAGGAAAGAAAAAGGACAAAAAAAAAAAAATACCATCTACTGAGCATCTATTGGATACCAGCCCCTCTTCTTGGTGTTCTCTCATATTACCATCCAGATGTGAGACAACTGTATATGGCTGGGATAATCATCAATATTTTATGTATTATTTTATCAAAATTTTAAACCTCTGACAGGTTAAGAGCCTGACCCAAGATCACATAGCCCAAAATCATGGTGGAGCTCAGAACTGAACCCAGATCTGTCTGAACCATGTAAGCATTTTTTATACATTCAGTATTAACAAGTTGGGACTTAATTCAGTGTCTGCTTCATGGTCACGGTCATCATCACCATTTCTAGCACATCATCTTCATCTCTGATCACTGTCATCATTACACCATCATGATCATTATCACTAGTATCAGCATCACTATCATTGGCACCATCATCACTATTAACACTATTACGACCATCACCACCACCATCGTTATCACTATCATCACCATCATCAGCCTGCTAACGGCCAACATTTATTTAATCCCCATTCTTTGTGTTGAACATGGTATGTATACGTGTTAGCATACCACAAGCCTTTGAAGAAGGTATTATTATGATCTTTACTTGACAGCTGAGGAAACGGAGGTACCGTGAAGTGAAGTCACTCATCCGAAGTCACATTTTTGTTGTTGTTGTTGTTTAGTCACTAAGTCGTCGTGTCCAACTCTTTGCGACCCCATGGACTGTAGCCCGCCAGGCTCCTCTGTCTGTGGGATTCTCCAGGCAGGAATACTGGAGTGGGTTGCCACTTCCTTCTCCAGGGGATCTTCCCAGTCCAAGGGCAAACCTGAGTCTCCTGCATTGCAGGCTGATTCTTTACCACTGCACCACCAGGGAAGCCCCTAAAGTCACTTAAGAGTCAAACCAAGTCTATCTGAATCCAGGGCCCACTCTGGATGGCTATACTGTCCCGGAGGGCAGGGGCTGCATTTCCTATTTCTTTTGAATCCCCTGTGATGCCCAGCATTGTGCTCTGCATGCAATAGTTTCCAAATAAACATCTGCTGAGATGATGAAAAATGTGGAAAGGATCATAGAAATGCTGAAAGGGAAAGAGTTAAATGCTCTGCTCCAGGTCACTGACAAAGACAGAAGGAGAGCCAAGCCCTGAGCACCAATCTCAAGGCACAGAAGGGTCTTTTTCAAGTTGGTAATAAGGACGTTTGTCAAAATGCCTTTCGACGTGGGGCTGAGAAGCTGATGGGAGTGTGACGAGCATCTCAAAGGCTGAGGTTCGCTTCTTAGTTCTTTATCTTATCTCCAGGGCTGAGGGAAGCCCTGATGGCTCAGAGGTTAAAGGGTCTGCCTGCAATGTGGGAGACCTGGGTTCGATCCCTGGGTCGGGAAGATCCCCTGGAGAAGGAAATGGCAACCCACTCCAGTATTCTTGCCTGGAGAATCCCATGGATGGAGGAGCCTGGAGGGCTACAGTCCACGGGGTCACAAAGAGTTGGACACGACTGAGCGACTTCACTTTTACTTTCCAGGGCTGAGTCAGGACATGAATTAATGCCAGAGAATCCCTCTGACCCTCAGCTCAAGCCAAGGAGACATTCAGAAAACAAGATCCCATTTACTGAGTGCTTGTATGTACCAGGTGCTGTGCTAAGTAGTTTACTGAATAGGACAAACATTGCCGAGGTCACCTGATACTACAGTATGGTGATAAGATAAGATAAGATAAAAGAGAACCCTCTTACACTATGGGTGTGAATGTAAATTGGTACAGCCACTATCGTGCTGTGATTCATTGGGTTGCAAAGAGCTGGACACGACTGAGTGACTGAACTGAACTGAACTATGGAAAACAGTATAGAGGTTCATTAAAAATGAGCTATTATATGATCTAGCAATCTTGGGCATATATCCAAAAAAGATGAAAGCTCTAATTCAAAAAGATACATGTACCCTAATGTTCACATCAGCATTATTCACAATACCAAGATATGGAGGCAACTTAAGTGTTCATCCACAGATGAATGGATAAAGAAGATGTACACAATAGAGTATTATTCAGCCATAAAAAAGAATGAAATAATGCCATTTGTAGCAACATGGATGTACCTAGAGATTATCATACTCAATAAAGTAAGTCAGACAAAGACAAATATATATCACATATATGTGGAATCTAAAAACTACCACAAATGAACTTATTTACAAAACAGAAACAGACTCACAGAGAACAAACTCATGGTTGCCAAAGGGGATGGATAGGCGAGGGTCGAATTGGGAGAATGAGATTAAGTAAGGAAGGAAGGAAGGAAGTGTTAGTTGCTCAGTCATGCCCTACTCTTTGCGAACCCATGGACTGCAGCCCACCAGGCTCCTCTGTCCATTGGATTTTCCAGGCAAGGATACTGGAATGGGCTGCCATTTCTTTCTCCAGGGGATCTTCCCAACCCAGGGGTCGAACCAGGGTCTCCTGCACTGCAGACAAATTCTTTACCGACTGAGCTAGAGATGCATATAATTATGTATAGTACAGATAAATAATAAAGATTTGCTCTTCAGCACAGGGAACTATATTCAATATCTTGTAAACTATAATAGAAAAGAATTGAAAAAAAGAATATAGAGACACTATATATTACATGGGGTATGCATGTATACATATATATTCGTATATATCCATGAATCACTTTGTTGTACACATGAATCTAACACAATACTTTAAATCAACTATACTTTAATTCACTGGAGAAGGGAATTGCAAATCACTTCAGTATTCTTGCCTTGAGAATCCCATGAGCAGGATGAAAAGGCAAAAAGATATGACACTGAAAGATAAACCCCCCAGGTTGGTTGGTGCCCAATATGCTACTGGAGAAGAGTGGAGAAATAACTCCAGAAAGAATGAAGAGACAGAGCCAAAGTAAAAACAATGCCTAGGTGTGGATGTGACTGGTGATGGGAGTAAAGTCCGATGCTATAAAGAACAATATTGCATAGGAACCTGGAATGTTAGGTCCATGAATCAGGCAAATTGGAAGCAATCAAACAGGAGATGGCAAGAGTGAACATCGACATTTTAGGAATCAGTGAACTAAAATGGACTGGAATGGGCAATTTTAACTCAGATGACCATTATATCTACTACTGTGGGCAAGAATCCCTTACAAGAAATGGAGTAGCCCTCATAGTCAACAAAAGAGTCTGAAATGCAGTACTTGGGTGCAATATCAAAAATGACAGAATGATCTCTGTTTGTTTCCAAGGCAAACCATTTAGTATCATGGAATCCAAGTCTATGTTCCGACCAGTAATGCTGAAGAAGCTTAAGTTGGTCAGTTCTATGAAAACCTACAAGAACTTCTAGAACTAACACCCCCAAAAGATGTCCTTTTCATCCTAGGGAACTGGAATGCAAAAGTAGGAGATCAAGAGATACCTGGAGCAATAGGCAAATTTGGCCTTGGAGTACAAAATGAAGCAGGGCAAAGACTACCAAGAGAACACACTGGTCACAGCAAACACCCTCTTCCAACAACAAGAGAGAAGACTCTACACATGGACATCACCAGAAGGTCAATACCGAAATCAGACTGATTATATTCTTTGCAGCCAAATATGGAGAAGCTCTATACAGTCAGCAAAAACAAGACTGGGAGCTGACTGAGGCTCAGATCATGAACACCTTATTGCTAAATTCAGACTTAAATTGAAGAAAGTTAGGGAAAAACCACTAGACCATTCAGGTATGACCTAAATCAAGTCCCTTATGATTATACAGTGGAAGTGGCAAATAGATTCAAAGGTTTAGATCTGATAGAGTGCCTAAAGAACTATGGACAGAGGTTCGTGACATTGTACAGAAGGCAGTGATCAAGAACATCCCCAAGAAAAAAAAAAGCAAAAAAGAAATATGGTTATCTGAGGAGTCTTTACAAATAGCTGAAAAAGGAAGAGAAGTGAAAGGCAAAGGAGAAAAGGAAACACATACATTTGAATGCAGAGTTCCAAAGAATAGTAAGGAGAGATAAGAAAGCCTTCTTCAGCGATCAATGAAAAGAAATAGAGGAAAACAATAGAATGGGGAAAAGACTAGAGATCTCTTCAAGAAAATTAGAGATACCAAGGGAACATTTCATGCAAAGATGGGCACAATAAAGGACAAAAATGATATGGACCTAACAGAAGCAGAAGATATTAAGAAGAGGTGGCAAGAATACATAGAAGAACTATACAAAAAAGATCATCATGACCCAGATAATCACGATGGTGTGATCACCCACCTAGAGCCAGATATCCTGGAATGCAAAGTCAAGTAGGCCTTAGGAAGCATCACTATGAACAAAACTAGTGGAGGTGATGAAATTCCAGTTGAGCTATTTTAAATCCTAAAAGATGATGCTGTGAAAGTGTTGCACTCAACATGTCAGCAAATTTGGAAAACTCAGCAGTGGCCACAGGACTGGAAAAGGTCAGCTTTCATTCCAATTCCAAAGAAAGGCAATGCCATAGAATGCTCAAACTACCTCACAGATGCACTCATCTCACATGCTATCAAAGTAATGCTCACAATTCTCCAAGCCAGGCTTCAATAATACGTGGACCATGAACCTCCAGATGTTCAAGCTGAATTTAGAAAAGGCAGAGGAATCAGAGATCAAATTGCCAACATCTGTTGGATCATTGAGGATGCAAGAGAGTTCCAGAAAAGCATCTACTTCTGGTTTATTGACTACACTAAAGCCTTTGACTGTGTGGATCACAACAAACTGTGGAAAATTCCTAAAGAGATGGGAATACCAGATCACCTGATCTGCTTCCTGAGAAATCTGTATGGAGGTCAAGAAGCAACAGTTAGAACTGGACATGGAACAACAGACTGTTCAAAATTGGGAAAGGAGTATGTCAAGGCTGTATATTGTCACCCTGCTTATTTAACTTATGTGCAGAGTACATCATGCGAAATGCCGGGCTGGAAGAAGCACAAGCTGGAATCAAGATTGCCGAGAGAAATATCAATAACCTCAGGTACAAAGACGACACCACCCTTATGAGAAAGCAAAGAAGAATTAAAGAGCCTTTTGATGAAAGTGAAAGAGGAGAGTGAAAAAGTTGGCTTAAAACTCAACATTCAGAAACTAAGATCGTGGCATCCGATCCCATCACTTCATGGCAAATAGCTGGGGAAACAATGAAAACAGTTAGAGACTATTTTCTGGGGCTCCAAAATCACTGCAGATTGTGACTGCAGCTATGAAATTAAAAGATCCTTGTTCCTTGAAAGAAAAGCTATGACCAACCTAGACAGCATATTTAAAAGCAGAGACATTAGTTTGCCAACAAAGGTCCATCCAGTCAAAGCTATGGTTTTTCCAGTAGTCATGTATGGATGTGAGATTTACACTATAAAGAAAGCTGAGATGGGAGAGAGGTTCAAAAAGGAGAGGTATATGTATACCTATGGCTGATTCATGTTGAGGTTTGATAGAAAACTACAAAATTCAGTAAAGCAATTATCCTTCAATAAAAAAATTAATTTAAAAAAATTTTTAAAAGGAAGGAAAGCTGAGCACTGAAGAATTGATGTTTTTGAACGATGGTGTTGGAGAAAACTCTTGAGAGTCCCTTGGACTGCAAGGAGATCCAATTAGTCCATCCTAAGGGAAATCAGTCCTGAATATTCATTGGAAGGACTGATGGTGAAGCTGAAACTCCAATACTTTGGCCACCTGATGCGAAGAGCTGACTCATTTGAAAAGACCCTGATGCTGGGAAAGATTGAAGGTAGAAGGAGAAGGGGATAACAGAGGAAGAGATGGTTGGATGGCATCACTGACTCAATGGACATGAGTTTGAGCAAGCTTCAGGAGTTGGTGAAGGTTAAGGAAGCCTGGCGTGCTGCAGTCCATGGGGTCGCAAAGAGTCGGACACAACTGAGCGACTGAAGTGAATGAACTAATACTTCAATTAAAAATAAATAAATAAAATGGGAGGTGATATTATTCATTGCACCTTCTTCATAGAGTCATTTTAAGGGTAAATTGAGCACATGGTTAGTGTTCCATATACATTAGCATGTATTAGTCTTCCAAATTACCCTGTGAAGTAGGTACATCAACCCATTTTTCAGATGAGGATATGGAGGCTCATGGGCAGAAATGGCTTGCCTGATACCACACACCTCTTAAATATACAGAAAACATATTGAAATCTCTGTCATTCTCATCCCAATGGACCCTTTACCATTCATGCTATCATGTTACTATAGGGTACCCTGTCATTGTGTCCTCAGCTTTGGGAAGAAGGAAGAGGTCAAAGTCTTTTGTCTTTACAGACTTGCTGTCATTCTTCCAACGGTTTAATTTTGTCACATGCACATATACATGGGAGTTGCAGGTACAAAGAAGCCAAGTGTCAAGGTTTATATCACTCATGTCTTTATTCATCACATATTTACTAGGCCAGGCACTGAGAAGTTGCTGCGAATAAAGTCACTGACAAAACAGACTCAACCTCTGACCTCATGGAGCTCAGAGGATGCAGACATAAATTCAGTTCAGTAACATAAATTAGTTGTGCACATGTATTATCGTGGCTGTAACATGTGTAACATGTAATGTAAAGCAGTGATGTTGATGCTCAGAGGGCCTGTGATAGAAAGCAATGACAGAGAAGGCAGTCAGAGAAGGCTTCTTGGAGAAGGTGATGACTGAGCTAGAGTATATAATAGTCAATAGCCACAGAAAAAGTGAGGGAAAGTCATTTCAGGTAGAAGGGATTGCATATGTAAAGGCCCTGTGGCAGGGGGAGCATGTGAGTAGAGGGACTGAAAGGCAACTCATACGGCTGGAGCAGAGAATGAGGGATGCATGTTATGGGAGGCAGCTAGGGACACCACTGGAAGTCAGGCCAAGTAAGACTTGAGGCCAGAGCAGAGGCTCAGACTGATGCAACGCAGCAAATCAGAGATGCCTTGGTGTATCTGCTCGTTCATGTGAGGACAGGGATGTTGTCTATCGGTTTTCTGCTGAATCTAGACTGCTGCATGTCTAGAATGGTACCCAGAACACAGAAGATGCTCAGTGAACATTTTTGAATGAGTGCATTTATATATTCATCCCACAAATATTTACTGCTTTATGACAGGCCCTGGCTGAGGTCCTGAATGAATGATGGACCTTGAGTAGTTCTGGGTTAATGAGAAAGGCAGAGGGTCCACCAGACTGTGAATGTCCTAAGGAGAGAGACTGCATCCTTGGTTGACTCTGCACCTTTACAAGAACAAGTCTTCACCTTCATTATGGAGATCCCCAGGACCTTGGTCTCAGACAGTCTAACCTGGAAGTTTATATGTGGACCTGGGATGCTGCATTTTAACAGGGGCTCCTGTTGATTCTGAAGCAGGTAGTTCCCCCAAAACAGTCTTGAGAAACACTGTCATAGAACATTGCATGGCACAAAACATTAACTGTTCAATATAAAGTTGACAAATGAATAAGTGAAAGGACTGAGTCACTGACTGAAAACAACCTATAATATAATGTAATGAGATGGAACGCTGTAATAATGATGGTACAGAGGAAGAACTACAGAATTGCTTATAGAAATGCAATCACAGGACAGGGAAGGCTTCCAGGAGGAGGTGGCTTTTGAGTTGAGCCCTGGAGACTGAGAAGACATTTTCTAGGTGGGTATGTGTTCATATGTCTGAACCTCAGTTTTCTCAGTTGTTCAACAGGAATAATAACAGCTTCACCAGGATGAGAGTGTAAGAATTATATGAAATTTACTTATTCATCCCATAAATATTTATGGAGCATCCACCACATGCCAGGCACCATTTTAGGCACATGCTCAGTTGCTTCAGTCATGTCTGACTCCGTGACCCCATGGACTGTAGCCTGTCAGGCTTCTCTGTCCATGGGATTTCCCAGCAAGAATACTGGAGTGGGTTGCCATTTCCTCCTCCAGGGGGTCTTCGTGACCCAGGGATTGAACCTGCTTCTCTGCGGCTCCTGCATTGGCAGGCAAATTCTTTACCATTTGAGCCACCACTTAGGGGCATAAACAAAGCAGTGAAAGAATCCTGTCCTTCTTACACACTAGGAATAAGACACACAATAATCCTAATAAATAAGTGTATTATCTAGTAGTTTAGAAGGCAAGAAATGCTCTGAGAAAAACAGTAAGGAAATGTATCACATCAACACATCGGACACCTTAAACTTATACAATGTGGTGGTTTAGTTGCTAAGTCATGTCTGACTCTTGGTGACCCCATGGACTGCCAGGGCCTCTCTGTCCAAGGGGTTTTCCAGGCAAGAATACTGGAGTGGGTTGCCATTTCCTCCTCCAGGGGATCTTCCCCACCCAGAGATCGAACCTGGGTCTCCTGCATCACAGGTGGATTCTTTACCAGCTGAGCTACCAGGGATAGTGTATGCCAATTACATCTCAATAAAAATTTAAAAATAAAGACAACCATTGCTGCTATCATGAACCAACATTTGTCAAGTAAACAACTGCTCTTTTTCACAGATCTTCTATTTTTGTGGCTTTCCTTGCTTGGGATGATAAATCCTTGCTCCCTCAGTTGACTCCATGAAGACAAGAGAAGTTCTTCCCATCCAGAAAAATGGCTTTTGCCATTAAAAATAAAAGCAAGCAAGCAAACAAACAAGCAAATCTCCTACTTCAAGCACTTGACAACTGGAAATGTAAGGTCTGGGGCCCAAGAGCTCCCTTGCCCTGAAGCACAGGTTCTCCTTGGGGGTAGTGCTGCCCCCTAGAGGGAAATCTGGAAATGTTGGTAAGGGGTTAGATCATCGCTAGGTCTGGGAGTGTGCAATGCATTCACACCAATGTCCAGACACTTAATATCCATGAAAAGTAAATTCATCAGAACCAACTGAGCCTGACTCTAATTCCTTTGTACATAGAAACAAAAAATATATTTTCTGCATGGTTTAGGCATACATTGAATTTTAAAGGAATATAACTACTGGATAAATTAAGCAAAGGTTGTTCTTTGCTTTGTTCAGAACGTTACCAAAAGTTGTGTGCCATTTCAGAAAACCAGGTCAGGGACAGCAGTGCTGTGCATGACATTTTTTTTTCTGTAGGTGACACAACACATCTGTACAAGTTTGCCACTGTTGTTGCAGCAGTCACAGTGATTATATATAGAAGCAATTATCTGGCTATATCATTATGTTTTATTGTAGAGTCATATCCAAGCATTTACATATTGAAATATACACTGTCTTATTATAGACTACTTTCACTTTATTCTCTGTTATAATGCTGTTAGGACATTATATTGATTTTTTGAAGTTATGTGTATATATAGATTCTATTATCTGTGAATTTCATTTCTAGATAGTAAAAAGGGGGTTATAAAATGTTCTTTTTTTCTTTTTATATAAAGGGGCATTGAATGTGACTGAGGATCAATTCATCTAAATGCTACTGCTGCTAAGTCACTTTAGTCGTGTCCGACTCTGTGCGACCCCATAGACGGCAGCCCACCAGGCTCCCGCGTCCCTAGGATTCTCCAGGCAAGAACACTGGAGTGGGTTGCCAGTTCCTTCTCCAATGCATGAAAGTGAAAAGTGAAAGTGAAGTTGCTCAGTCGTGTCCGACTCTTGGCGACCCTGTGGACTGCAGCCCACCAGGCTCCTCCATCCATGGGATTTTTCCAGGCAAGAGTACTGGAGTGGGGTGCCATCGCCTCCTCCGCTAAATGCTACTACTGAGCTTTAGAAAATACGCCCTGTGGATTTCGGCACTATTATTGACTGATCTCTCCATATTTCAAGAGAAACTGGGCATCTAGGTGTTTTCAAGCAAGCTTCTGATTTTCAAAGAAACAGCAACAAATTTTAAATATGTATAAACATTTAGTGAAAAGATGAGTGGTGTCAGGGATTTGGGTGAATAAAGGATGAGTGGGCAGAACACAGGTTTTTAAGGCAAGGAAACTATTCAATATGATACTAAAATGGTAGACATATGTCAGTATGTGTGTGTGAGAGACGCTTAGTTGCGTCCGACTCTTTGCGACCCCATGGACTATTGCCCTCTGCCCAGTCTCCAGGCAGTAGTACTAGAGTGGGTAAACATTCCCTTCTCCAGGGGATCTTCCCAATCCAGGGATTGAACCCAGGTCTCTTGCACTGCAGGCAAATTCTTTACTGTCTGAGCCACCAGGGAAGCCCATATGTCATTATACATTTGTCAAAACCATAGAATGTACAACACCAACAGTGAACCCTAAAGTAAACTATGGCCTCTGGTTTGATGATGTTGATCCATCCACTGTAATAAGCATATCCCTCTGGTGTGACATGTTGATTAGGGGGAAGGTTGTCCATGGGTGGGGGTGGGAGGTGTGTATGGGAACTCTCTGACCTTTCCACTCAATTTTGCTGTGGATCACAGTCTGGCTATATTTAGCCAAAAGGACTGCAGTCCACCAGGCTCTTCCGTCCGTGGACTTTCCCAGCAGAATACTGGAGTGGGTGGCCATTTCCTACTCCATGAGGCATATTTTTTTTTTCATGAGGCATATATATTTTTATCCCCGCTTTCTAGACTGTGAACCTGAGGCTCAGACAGCAGGACCTGCACAGACCATACAACCAAAAAGCCTCAGAGTAATCTCAGAATGACTCCAGCCAGATCTAGTTGATTCCAAAGCTCATATGATCAACTACAATTTCTATATTTACTCTAAAAATATTAGCAATACTTACAGTGGGAATGGCAATCTACTCCAGTAATCTTGCCTGGAGAATCCCATGGACAGAGGAGCCTGGTGGGCTACAGTCTGTGGGGTCACAAAGAGTCAGACACAACTGAGCAACTAACACTATAGTTATATTCATTCACTGAACCCCTTCTATGACAGGGAATTCATTCATGGTCTCTACCAGAGATTGTCAATCTTGACTACACGTTAAACTCACCGGAGCACTTTAGAAATTATTCATTCCAGGGTCTCCCATCATTGTTCTAGGATATGACCTGAATGTCAATATTTGTGAAAGTTCCCCATGTAATTCCAATAGTTGGCAGTAATTAGTACAATGAGTTAAAGACTTCAAAGTTGGGTGGGAACCTGACTTTCCCTCTTGAGCCAAGTCACCTCTCTAAGCCCTTTTCTCATCTGCTACGTGGACACTACTTGCCTCAGGTCTTCTGTGAAATTAAGTGTGACCTCCAGGTGATGCCCACGACCTGGCCAGGTCAATGGTTCTCAGGGTCTGTGTACTAGGATCATCCGGAGGGTCTGCTTTTCTCGTTACAGGTGTCCAGGCTCCATCCCAGAAGTTTTCAGCTGGTCCATTCACTGGGTGCAGATAAAAAGCCTTCCAGGTGATTCTATATAAAGGTCAATAACTACTGAACAAGATGTAACTGATACCCTATTTTGCTTAGGCACTGAGTCTCATAGAGAAGTGACTTATTCAAGGTCCCATACCTAACAAGCTGTGCTTTTAACCATTATTCTTCACTATCCAGAAAAATTAAAACCATCTTTTCTTGCCACTAAATCCAGATTGTTGCTAGAACCTTCCTGTCAAGCCAGAGAATCATAAGATCTCAGGGTAAGCATGTCCCTTAAAGACTACCATAGTCCCACCCACCATGTGACGCTGACCTCCTTCCTTAGTGGTTACCTTATTCTACTTGGTTCCTTTGAAAACTGGGAGATCATTAGCCCTTAAGCAACCCGATACGCCTTTGAACAGCTCTGACTCCTAGAGGGAGCTGCCGTACTTACTACACAGCTGTTGAGAATTTTGAGATAGATCTGTTTGAGCTGACACAGAAAAAGAAAATCTCTGAGATAAATTATTAAAAGCAAAAAGCAAGTTGAAGTACTATATGCCTAGGACGATCTAATTGTTATGCAAAATACAAAACTTTCTGAATGTGTATGTAATTGCATAGGGGAAAAAACCCTGGAATCGTAAGAACAAGTCAGTAACAATGGCTCACTTTAATAGGGAAAGGGAAATTTAGAGGGAGTTAAGTGTGTATTTTTTCTGAATAGTAATGATATGGACCTCACAGGTTGTTGTGGGAATAAAATGCAGAAAGAGATTTAAACTGATCCTATCATAAACACTCAATGAATGTTAACCAAATATTTTTTAGTCATAAAAAAGTTTCCAAAGGAGTCAACAGTGATTATTTATGGGTTTTCTTGCTTGGTTGTTTTTAATATATTTTTTCTAAAATGAGCATTTGGTTAGGGGACAACAAGAAAGAAACAGAAATCACTTCTGTATCAACTCAGAATGCATTTGGCTGCGAGTAATGGAAAACCTAACGAACAGAGGCTTATACAAAGAAAAAATAATAACAGGCTTATTTTTATCTCTTAACAAGATGTCCAGAAGTAGGTGGCTGCTGTTAGCCTGGTCATCAGGGATACAGGGCCGCCGGGCGTCCTAGCACATTTGCATTTAGCCCCATGCTCCTTGCATGGTGGCTGCTGCATCCGCAGACACCACATCCACTTTCCAAACAGAAAAGGGGAGGACAGCTGGTGCCAGCTGCATGTTTTCCTTTTTGTTGGGAGACACACTGTTCCCAGAAGCACTAACAGCAGATGTATTTAGGTCTCCTGGATCTCATTCATGTCACTTCTAACTTCAAGGAAAGCTGGCAAAGTTAGGAACAAGATTGTCATGACTGGCTTCAGCTCACCATTAACTCATAGTCTAGGATTGGGTATACCAGTGCCTATTTTTTAAAGTGTTGTTCTGCTATCAAGGAAGAAGGGGGTTTAGATATGGGGTATGATACACAAGTGTGTGCCACAGCTTCCATCTGTGGAGCCTCTATTTCTCCCCCACACATCTACCACCGAGTCTCGTTGTTGTTTACAAAATTACATGCATTATTAATAACTGCACTTGTAGGCTGCTTACAGTGTGACACATAACTTATTTAAAATCTCATGGGGAAACCCAGCAGGGTCAGAGCTGGGATGTGCAGACTCCCACCTGTGGAGATGAGTAATACTACCACCCCCAGTATTTATTTATATCCAACTGAAACACAAAACTGAGGGGGGTGGGAAATAACTTGAATCCCAAGTGTGGATTCAAACACCATCTGAAAGAGAAATGGATAAGGAGGAGTAGAGAATGAGAGCCTGGTTTTAGGGAGGGATGGCTCAGGTTCTGAGAGAAATGTCACCATAAAAATAAAAACGTGACAAAACAGTGAAGACGTGACTGCAAAGTCTGCAGAGCAGAGGGAGACAGGGGGCCAGGGAACTGGCAACAGGTAGAATATAGCCTAACCCAGATAATGGGCTGTATGTGTATGAGTGTGTGTGCCCTGGGAGAAAGGGGACTCTCAGAGTGACATGAAAGTTCAACTTAAGAGACAGTAACTTGTCTTCTCAATTCACAACACAATACTCAGCTTCTGTGGCACCGTGAGAATCAAGAGCTGCTTACGACAGAGGCTGAGGACTCTGGTTCTAGAATCACATGACTTTGCTGCACACCCCACTTCTACCGTCAACTATCTCTGTGACCTTGGCCAAGCTGTTTATCCTCTCGTTCCTCAGTTTATTCATCTGTAAAATGGACATAATAAAAATATCTACCTTTAAACAGGGTCATGAACATTAAGCCTAGAGAGTGCCTGGGACTTGGTATGCTCTTGCTACTGGTTAGCTGGGAGCTCAGACAGGACAGAATTTTCCTGCAATTTGGGAAACTTGGGTTCAATCCCTGGGCTGGAAAGATCCCCTGCAGAAGGGAAAGGCTACCCACTCCAATATTCTTGCTTTGAGAATCCCATGGACACTGGAACCTGGTGGACTACAGTCCATGGGGTTGCAAAGAGTCAGGTACAACTGAGCAACTTTCACTTTTCACTGGTTAGCTAGTGGTATTGTTATGCCAAAGATCTGAGACCACCAACAACTGCATGGGGATTTCAGCATAATGAAGGCCAGCAGTGAGAAATCAGAACTGATTTGAGAGTCCACATGTAACCCTAATCAAACTCAAGTTGCCACTTGGCCAAGTCTGGAGCACTGTAGAATTTGGTTGCTCAGCCCAGCAACCAAGAGTATGTTAGTCTCTTGTTGTTGTTGTTTAATATTTTGGGCACCATTAAAGAGGTATCATGACCCCTTTGCCTTACATGTCAACTCTCCTCCTTTCCTTTTCAGCACATTTCTCACTCCCAATTATCCCCTCAAAACCTCCAACCTCCACTACCATGCATGCCTCACAAGGCCTCCCTCTCTCACAGAACTCTGTTCTCTCTCATCTCTGACAAGTCCATCGAGGTCTTTTCGGACAAAACCCCACCATCTCTTCTCTGGTTCTTTATCCAGGGATTAGCACATACTGCATTTGAGTCTGAGGCAGGGAGAAAGGAAATGATACTAAATGGGTAACGCCAGAAACCATTCCCAATAAATGAAGGATGGGAAAAACACTGTGGCTAGTCATTTGGTCTCTGCATTTTATGCAAGGGTACTTTTCATGCAAGGGTACTTTTCCTTTGTTAATATGGTCATTCGACAGATATGCATTTGTGCTGGGCACAATTCTTGTCTTGGGCTTAGGAGGATGGTAATATGTGGTCTCTACTCTTAGGAGCTCACTGTCATCTCCTCTTACCTCAGCCACTTGCCAGCACAGGGGATGCCCCAGGTTGCCCAGCACCTGAGCCAGAAGCAGATGCTTAGCCCCCCAGAAAGTCCTCCTAAATATCCCTGGTGAGGTATGGGGTTCCAGCCTGATGACTATTTCCAGCCTTCCCACAACACTCTCAGGAAATGAAGACGCAGAGTGGACAGTGGCCTTGGCAGAGCCAGAGAGAGATCCCAACACATTTATCACCAGCCGGAGAGCTGCTGTTCAGCCTCACTGACCTGTAAAATCCACACTAAACTCAGATCTGGCTCTTCAGCTTCTGAATTTGATTTAGAGCTGAGTAAAGGCCCCTAAGGCTTGATGCTGACAAATCACCATTAAATCGGGACTGATCTGCTTAATGTGGATGTCTGAAGGATGCTAGTGGGAAGAACCAGACTTGTCTCATCTACTAGGCACAAGGGACCACAAGCCTCCCCAAATCCCCCCTCAACTGGCACTGTTCCCTCATAACGCTCTTCACATTTTAAATTATCAAAACAAAATCTGCCACTTATAATGGAGTAATGGGTTCCAGTTCCAGGAGGGCAGGGACCATATCCGACCATATCCAACCCATTCATCACAGGGTTCTTTCACATATCAAGCTGACCTTTCCCAAGGACACCTGAGTCCTTGCTCCTCCCATCAAATTTTTATATCCCTGTGGGTCTGCATGCTTCTGGGAGATAGCTACATCCATGTTAAATTGCTTTGATAAAGTTGATTGTGAGCCTTAGATTCCTCAGCTTTTCTGGAAGTTATGTGAAGGTTTTGAACTGAAATCTGTCTTAGCACTAACCTAATCCTCAGGAGGACCAGCTTCTACTTCTTCAGGGTCACCCTAAAATATTTGGAATCCTTATATCTTAGAGGAATGATTCATAACTGTTCAAAGGGAAGAGGTGGCACAGACCCTTTTAAGAACCTGATGAAAGCTCTAGACTCCTCTATCTGGGAGAAAACACCTTTGCACAAAATGTTAAATACAACGTCAGGAACGTTGTAGACACCTCTCAAAACTTCATTTTGAGATTAGGTTAAAACCCAGGAATGAGAACACCAGAACTGGGAGAAATCTTAGAAATTATCTAGCTGAGCTGGTCCACTGAACAATAATGATAACAACAATGATCATGATTATAAAGTCTATCATCTATCAAGTATAGTACTTACTGTGTACTAGGCACTCTGCTGAGACTTTACATACATCGTGTCTTAAAGTGCTTACAATAATCCATCCTGCTAGGTATTATTTCATCCCCACATCTTAAATGAGGCACCTGAGTCTCCTGGAGTCTAAGCTACTTGCCTGTTGATAGGGAATAATTGAGTGGTAGAAAGCCCACTGACTCCTAGATCCAGGCTCAAAACCACTGTGCATTAGTACCTGCCATTCATAGTTCTTGTTGTCACCCTTGGTGACAAGTAATAGGAACCCACTGAAGCTAGCTTAAGCACAAAGGGGGGTTGTTGTAAGGAAGGATATCAAGTGTCTTACAGAATCCATAAGCAAGGGATTAGCTGGACTGCAGGATTCACCTGGAACTAGACATTGGTTTACTATCAGTTCAGTTCAGTTCAGTTCAGTCGCTCAGTCGTGTCCGACTCTTTGCGGCCCCATGAATTGCAGCATGCCAGGCCTCCCTGTCCATCACCAACTCCCGGAGTTCACTCAAACTCATGTCCATTAAGTTGGTGATGCCATCCAGCCATCTCATCCTCTGTCGTCCCCTTTTCCTCCTGCCCCCAATCCCTCCCAGCATCAGAGTCTTTTCCAATGAGTCAACTCTTTGCATGAGGTGGCCAAAGTACTGGAGTTTCAGCTTTAGCATCATTCCTTCCAAAGAACACTGATTTCCTTTAGGATGGACTGGTTGGATCTCCTTGCAGTCCATGGGACTCTCAAGAGTCTTCTCCAACACCACAGTTCAAAAGATAACCACAAGCATTAATATAGTAGTTATCTCAAGTGAGAGAGCAATGTAAAGTAGAGTGGGGGCAAATGGAACTTATAAAATAAAGGCAATGTTCTCTTAAAAAAAAAAAAAAGCATCAATTCTTCGGCACTCAGCTTTCTTCACAGTCCAACTCTCACATCCATACATGACTACTGAAAAAACCATAGCCTTGACTAGATGGACCTTTGTTGGCAAAGTAATGTCTCTGCTTTTGAATATGTTCTCTAGGTTGGTCATAACTTTCCTTCCAAGGAGTAAGTGTCTTTTAATTTCATGGCTGCATTCACCATCTGCAGCGATTTTGGAGCCCCCAAAAATGAAGTCTGACACTGTTTCCACTGTTTCCCCATCTATTTCCCATGAAGTGATGGGACCAGATGCCATGATCTTCGTTTTCTGAATGTTGAGCTTTAGGCAGCTTTCTCAGTCTCCTCTTTCACTTTCATCACGAGGCTTTTTAGTTCCTCTTCACTTTCTGCCATAAGGGTGGTGTCATCTGCATATCTGAAGTTATTGATATTTCTCCAGCAATCTTGATTCCAGCTTGTGCTTCCTCCAGCCCAGCGTTTCTCATGATGTACTCTGCATATAAATTAAATAAGCAGGGTGACAATATACAGCCTTGACGTACTCCTTTTCCTATTTGGAACCAGTCTGTTGTTCCATGTCCAGTTCTAACTGTGGCTTCCTTATCTGCATATAGGTTTATCAACACGCAGGTCAGGTGGTTTGGTATTCTCATCTTTTTCATAATTTTCCACAGTTTATTGTGATCCACACAGTCAAAGGCTTTGGCATAGTCAATAAAGCAGAAATAGATGTTTTTCTGGAACTCTCTTTTTTTTTTTTTGATGATCCAGCGGATGTTGGCAATTTGATCTCTGGTTCCTCTACCTTTCTAAAGCCAGCTTGAACATCTGGAAGTTCATGGTTCACGTATTGCTGAAGCCTGGCTTGGAGAATTTTGAGCATTACTTTACTAGCATGTGAGAAAATCCCATGGACCGAGGAGCCTGGTGGGCTACAATCCATGGGGTCACAAAGAGTCGGATGCAACTGAGTGACTTCACTTCATATTATTACATTGAACAATTAACTGGTTTACTATAGGAACTGAAAAAAGCAATCCATCTATTATGGACAGAATTATTCATATAATGAAGCCCTAATCACCAATGTAACTGTATTTGCACCTAATAGAAAGTGATAAAGGTTGAAAGAAGTCATAAAGATTGAATCTTAATCCAATAGGGCCGATGCCCCTATATAAACAGGAAGAGACACAGCAAGAAGGCAATGCTCTGCAAGCAGAGGAGAGTGCCCTCACCAGGAACCAAAGCTTGCCAGAACCTTGATCTTGGACTTTCCACCTCAAGAACTCTGAGAAAATAAATGTCTATTGTTTAAGCCACCCAATGTATGTTATTTGGGGCTTCCTTGCTGTGCTTAGTCGCTCAGTTGTATCTGACTCTTGGCGACCCCAGGGACTAGAGCCTGCCAGGCTCCTCTAGCCATGGGGATTCTCCAGGCAAGAATACTGGAGTGGGTTGCATGCCCTCCTCCAAGAGATCTTCCCGACCTGGGGATCAAATCCAGGTCTCCCACATCACAGGCAGATTCTTTACCATGCGAGCCACCAGGAAAGCCCCAGAATGCTGGAGTGGGTAGCCTATCCCTTCTCCAGGGGGTCTTCCCGACCCAGGAATCAAACCAGGGTCTCCCACATTACAGGCAGATTCTTTACCAGCTGAGCTACCAGGGAAGCCCTTGGGCTTCCTTAGTGATTTTTCAACACTGCACACTTTTACAGTCCAAACTAAACACATGTATGGGCTATTTCTAGACCGAGGGCAGCCCGCTTGTGGGCTGTATTTACAACGCCCTATAGAATCCAGTGGGAGGGAGGGAGGGGAGCAGAAAGAGAACTTCCTATGGACTCAACAGACCCAAGTTCAAATCCTGGGTCCAACGCTCACTGTGCAGTGAGCTCTCTGATCACAGTGAGCTAATCTCTTAAACCTATTGTTTCCAACATTTTGCCAATACAAACAATGGTGTTATAAATCATGCTGTGCATGCCATTTTGTATTTTACTAGTCTGTCTGGAGGATAAATTCCTAAAGGAGAGATTGCCAAATGTCACAGGTTATATTCTCTGGAACAGATGCTGAGATGGAGTTTGGGTTGAAAAATGTTTATCAGAAACATATGTCAACATGAAAACTTGTACGTAAATGTTCATAGCCACGTTATCCATAATAGCCAAAAAAGTGGAAACAACTCAAATGTCCATCAGCTAATGAATGGATGGATAAGATGTGTCATATCCATACAGTAGAATAGTATTTGACAATAAAAAGGAATGAACTACAGAGGCCTGCTGCAGCACAGATGAACAATGCAAACACCATGCTAAGTGAAGTGAGCCAGACCCAAAAGACCATGTATTAGATGATGTCATTCATCTGAAATGTCCAGAACAGGTGAGTCTTTAGAGATGAAAAGTGTATTAGTGCTTGCTTGGGGCTGGAAGTTCTGGGGGAAATGAGGAATGAAAGCCAGAGAGTACAGCATTTCTTTTTAGGGTGATAAAATTCACAGTTATGAATATACTCAAAACTTGACCTCTGAAAGTTAACTGTCCACTTGAAATGGGTGAATAACATTTCAATAAAGTTGTCCCCTGGCTTCCCTGGTGGCTCAGATGGTAAAGAATCTGCTTGCAATGTGGGAGACCTGGATTCGATCCCTGGGTTAGGAAGATCACCTGGAGGAGGACATGGCAACCCACTTCACTATTCTTGCCTGGAAAATCCCCAGGGACAGGGGAGCCTCGTGGGCTACAGTCAATGGAGTTGCAAAGAGTCAGACATGACTGAGTGACTAAGCACACACACACAAAGTTGTCCCCAGTGTGTGGAAGGGAGGGGGAAGGAAAGAGAATTGGGCAGACAGAGTTTAAACTGTAGTGCAGGTCCAGGGCAGTCAGCCAAGCAAGCAAAGCCAAGACAGCCACACCTTTCCAGCCATCTCGTTCAGCCAGGACGTTGACTGCTCTAGAAGGCACGGCCTTGGCTGGGTGAGGTTGCTCTCGGCGGCTGAAGGCTGGAAGCCACCTGCTGACCACGTTCCCCACAGCAGAGCACGAAACCCTGCCCTGAAGCGGGGATCTGGGAAGTCCATCCCCAGGTCTACCTCCCCAACTTGAAAGGCAAGTTTAATTAATCTTGATAGATATGGCCACACTACATGATTGTCGCTGTTACCGCTGTCTCCAATAATTCCCCCACCACTGGAAATATCTTTATATCTGGCAGGGGGGATCCTATTGGACAACAGCAAGGGCTACCTTTTAGAAGCCCGCTCCAAGGAATATTCAAACTGCCATATGAGAGATTTTTCATTTTCTCCTGTGATGACTGGTTCTGTTGTTTTCCAAAGAGAGCTGACATGATGTAAAGCTATGTTTTAGAATACTCATTCTAGCGACAGTGTGCAAGATGGATTGGAAGGGGAGACTCAGAAGACAGGGAGACTAATTAGTTGATTATTGAAACCACCCAGCCATGAGGTGGGGTGGGTGGGTGGCTGGGTGGGTGGCTGCCATAGAAAGGGAAGGAAGGTATAAAAGGAGGAAGCTTTAGCACAGCTGGAGACTGATTGGAACTGGGTGGAAGGGAGAAAGTAACTCCTTTAAGTTCAAGTTCAGGGGCACTGAATGGATGCCTTGGCCCTATCCCACCATACTAACCTCCTAAAAATCTTCCCCATCCACCCATTTCCATCTCTACTATGACCACCACCATCTCTTGCTTGGGCAGCTCTACAACTTTCTAACCAGTTTCAGAATCTTTATTCTGGCTTGCTGCAATCTACTTCTGCTATATTCCCTATTCCCCTATAACCAGAGGGACCTTCTTAAAAGTTAAATCACGTCCTGTTACCCCCAGATTCAAACTCTTCCAATTGCACCCCTTGGTGGCTCAGAGGTTAAAGCGTCTGCCTCCAATGTGGGAGACCTGGGTTCGATCCCTGGGTCAGGAAGATCCTCTGGAGAAGGAAATGGCAACCCACTCCAGTATTCTTGCCTGGAGAATCCCATGGATGGAGGAGCCTGGTAGGCTACAGTCCACGGGGTCGCAAAGAGTCAGACACGACTGAGCAACTTCACCTGTCCTTCAGATAAAGCACTGTCTAAAGGACACTTATGGATTGCCTCTGCCCACCTCCTCAACCTCATTGTTACCAGTCCCCACTCCTCTCGTTGCTGAACTTCCTAGAGGTCTCTGAAAGTTCCATCTTCCCCTTTGCCTTTGAGTCTTCACACACACTGTTCTTCTGTATTAGATATTCCATAATCTCTAGCCTATTCCTACTCAAACTATAGGTGTCCACTTAGATGTTGCCTATTCCAGGAAGCTTTCCCTGACCACCATACCTTAAGGATGGATGAGTTTACTGTAGTAGATTGTTGGCAAATATAGCATCAACAATCTCCCCATCTCTGTTTGTACCTACTCTGCCTTCCTCATCACAGAGTGGACTCTGTTCCCCAACTCCTTGAATCAGGCTGGAGGTTGACCAGCTTTAATCAATAGAAGGTATCAGAAGTGACATTCTGGGATGTCAGATCCCAAACCTTAAGAGACTACAAATCCTCTTCTGTTTTCAATCAGGAGAAACATAGCCCCTGAGTAAAGAAGTCCAGGAGAGAGAAGCACCTCATGGAGGAGAAGTAAGGTCCTAAACTATGTGAGAACCAACATCATGAGAAGAAAGCAGCCCAGCCATATGGACAAGCCTCAGGAGAGTCAAGTCATCCCCATGAGGTGTCAGACATGTGACTCCTGTCATCATCTCAACTCCTAACTCATCTCAACTCCTGTCCCAGCCCAGATGCCCCAGCCAATACTATGTGGGGAAGAAATAAGCCAGCCTGCTAAATCCTTAACCCACAGAATTGTGAATAATAAAATATTTGCTCTAAGCTATTGTATTTTGGAATGCTTTGATATATAGAAATGGATAATTGATAAAATGCCCCTCCCCTTAGTTTCTGCAGCACCTCCTGATGGCTTCTATCACAGCATCTATTTCATTATCTATGGTTACTTGTTTAATCCCTTCTATCCTCCATTCAGGCTTCTATGGTGTATCAGTGGCAAAGTATCTGCCTGCCAAAGCAGGAGACACAAGAGAGAAGGGTTTGATCCCCATGTCAGGAAAGACCCCTGGAGAAGGAAATGGCAACTCACTCCAGTATTCTTGCCTGGGAAATCCTATGGACAGAGGAGCCGTCTGGTTATAGTCCATGGGGTCACAAAGAGCCAGACATGACTGAGTGACTGAACAACAATCGTCCTGTCCACACACACATTAGCACTCTGAGGAAATGCACTAAACTATGTCTTGTTCAACACCGTCTCTCCAGGACCTGCCAAGTGGTAGATGCTCATTAAATATGTTAATAACTCAATCAATCAAGATAAGGACACTCTAAGTACCACTTCCCTCAATAAAACCAAGCCATCTCTCCAGGTTGCCAAGGGTGAATTTCCACTTGGCAAGAATGACCAGACCTCATTACCATACTCTTTCTCCTCTCCTCGCCCCCAAATTTACCCAACCACTGGCTCTTTGGAGAATTTGGATGTTTTTATGAAAGGACTTATGGGTACCTGTATCTTTTTTTTAACTTTATTTTAATTGGAGGCTAATTACTTTACAATATTGTGGTGGTTTTTGCCATACATTGCCATAAATCTGCCATGGGTGTACATGTGTGCCCCATCCTGAGCCCCTCTCCCACCTCCCTCCCCATCCCATCCCTCTGGGTCATCCCAGTGCTCCCACTGAGTACCCTGTCTCATGCATCGAACTTGCACTGGCGGTCTGTTTCACATATGATAATATACATGTTTTCGTGCTATTCTCTCAAATCATCCCACCCTCGCCTTCTCCCACAGAATCCAAAAGACTATTCTTTACATCTGTGTCTCTTTTGCTGTCTCGCATATAGGGTTATCATTACCATTTTTCTAAATTCCATATATATGCATTAGTATACTGTATTGGTGTTTTTCTTTCTGGCTTACTTCACTTTGTATAATAGGCTCCAGTTTCATCCACCTCTTTAGAACTGATTCAAAAGTATTCTTTTTAATGGCTGAGTAATAGTCCCTTGTGTATATGTACAACAGCTTTCTTTTTTAAAAAATTAGAGTAAACTCACAACCATAGGGTCCTTAAGTGTAAGGATTACACACATTATCCTTTCATTTCTGCCCCTCAAAACCTAGCACATTTTTTGGCTCACATTCAAAATCAAGTAATTTGTGTAAGAGATGGAAAGAGAGGAAGCAAAATGGACTGGCTAGAAAGGGAGGAAAGGAATGGCTGTCAGTGCCAATGGTGCAGTCTTGGGCAAATTACTTAACATTTCAAACATCATTACTCTCCTTATCTATAAGATAGGCGTAATGATTTTCTGATAGCTAACATTTAGTGAATAACTTACTATCTGCAAAGCATAAGTCCAAATGCAATATCGCACTTAATCCTTAAGTAGCTACTATTTGCTATTCACATTTATTCTTTTTTGCCTATTTTTATGACCAAAACTAATTTTGTTTTGTTTTGAGTTTTTCAGTATGTGCAAATACACACATATACTTCACAGATGAGGAAAGTGAAGCAGAACATAATTAAATAACCTGTCCAGGATCACACAGCTTCTAAGTAGTTGAGTCAGGATTCAACCCCAGGACACACAGTGTTTATAAAGACTGAAAAGGATGATGGATGTAAGATGCCTAGCCCCGGGCTTAGTATATATGGATCATTATTAGGAATAAGGGAGGGAGAGAAGGAAACAGGATATCAGACCTAGTCTCTACTTTCTTGTGTTTGTCTCCCCTTTCCAGGTACATGGAGTCAGGTTAACCACTAGCTAATGATAACCATTTTATTCACTGTTTTTTAAATAATACAATGACTACCAGGAACTCATTGCCTAAATTAAGAACCTAAATGTTTTTCTAATATTTATTTTATTTTTATTATTTATTTGGCTGCACCAGGTCTTAGTTGCAGCAAACAGGATGTTCAGTCTTCCTTGCTGCATTGGGAGGATGGAGTCTTAGCCACTAGACTACCAGGGAAGTCCCAAGAACCTAAATGTTAGCAATAATTTCATCTACACATCCCATCTTCTGTGTTTCTCTTAAAGGTAACCATGATCCTAAATGTTGGATCCAACATCCCACTGATTTTTTCTTTAGTGTTTTCACATATATATGCCTAATGATAAATTATTTCACTCTGTTTGTCTTTAACTTTCTAACCTCTAGGTCTTTCAGTTATAGGCTCTTTTCACTCAGGCTGCCACGTTTGGTTGTATGGGCTCTTCGGTGCACAAGGGTTCCCAGCCAAGGACGCCAAAGTGGGGGTAGGGGGGTTGAAATCCACCCTGCAGCTCCTCTGATCTACTTCTTATCAGCACAAAGATGCCAGTCTCCCACTGGGTCACGTACAATGAGGCAGCATCCACTGTTGGCAGGGGATAGAGGGGGTAGGATGGTGTCATACAAAGGTGTCATAATGGCTAATGGGGGCTTTGAGTTTGCCTCCCCTGAATCACCAGCAATCCCTGTCAGACCCTCCACATTCAAGGTCAAGATCGAGCCTACTGGGATTACAGATGGGAAATGACCCACACTGACAGCCTCTGGAGACAGCCTGCGTCATGAGATTCACTTCCTGCTGGAAGCTCGCTGGCCTCACTGCATCCGTCCATCTCTGACCCACCAGGAGGGATTTCCTAATTGTGGTCCAGGGGATTTAAGATTTATGTCAAGGGGCCTTGATTTATTGAATTAATGCTGCTGAGCAGAACTGTAGCTGTTAAACAGTGTGGAGATCTGGATTTTACAGCAATGTCACTAATAAGGCTATTAACACAAACGGGGCTTGCCACTGGCATTTATAACACCATAAATCTCTTACCCCTGGAAGTATTTATAGGATGGCATGTCCTCAGAGTCCACTGCTTTTTCTGTGCTCTGCTCGCCAGGCTCGGTCAGGAGGATGTCTGCCTAGGAAGGGGACTAGTCAGGAGGAAGGAGGGAGAGAACTGAACCTGGGCTGATTCTTGGCTCCCATCCCTTCCATCAGTTGGAAAGGCTGGCCACTGCCACGGGCAGATGCAGTAGATCTTTTCAATTATTATTTATGTGTTTATTTTCCATTTATGGAGCATTTACCATGTTACAAGCCCTTTGAATACTTAGTGACTATGACTTCCCCAGAACCTTCTCAGGAGTGAAGCCTATATGTCCTCTCACTGAACTTGATTTCTGTCTTGAGCCCCCCGAAACTCTCTGAAGCAGAACATTTAATCTTGTCACTTATAACTAAACGCAATCATTTTAGTGATTTTTATTTTTCTCCTTGATTTCAGCTTAAACCAAGACAGATTTTGGATTTTCTCCCTCCCTTCCTCTTAGTGGAAAAGATGCCGACCCCCAGGGGTGTGCAAATCTTCCTGTGCCATGTGGACAGGAGTGGCCAGCTCTTTGTGTTTTCCTTAATGTTTATTTATTTGGTTGTGCTCAGTCTTAGTCATGGCACGCAGGATCTTTGATCTTTCTTGCACCATGCAAGGATCTTTTAGTTGTGGTAGGTGAACTCCTAGTTGTGGCATGTGGGATCTTGTTCCCGGATCAGGGATTGAACCCAGGCTCCCTGCATTGGGAGTGCAGAGTCTTAGCCACTGAACCACCAGGGAAGTCCCTGGTCAGGTCTTTATTTTCATCTGTTCATGTTCTCTACTGACACCCACTGAGATGGAACCCCCCCAGCTCACTGCCAGCCTCCATGCTGACTGACTTCAGGGACGGGATGTGCCTCATGTGGTCAGCAAGTCCTTCACTATGGTGCTGGCACTCTAGCCAGTCAACCTTGCAGAACCGCTGTCTCATCCTCTCCCTCCCCTACTCCTGAACTCCAAGTCCCATTTAAGGGCCAGGAATTGTGACACTCCAGGAACACTGGAAAGACAGTCTCTGTCCTTCACATGCCTGGCTAGATCCCCCACCATGTGTGGTCTCTCCAGCTAGTACACTACAATGCCACAGTGGCGCTGCGGACATCTCCACGAAGCCTGTCACCTCCCTGAGCTTTCTTGCTTTCCTCCTTTCTTTTCTTTCTCTCTCTCTCTCTCTCTCTCTCTTTTTTTTTTGCAGTGCCTGGGCTTTCTCTAGTTGCAGCACTCAGGCTTCTCTTGTGGACCATGGGCTCTAAAGTACACAGGCTCAGTAGTTTCAGCTCGGGGGCTTAGTTGCCCCACGGCATGTGGGATTTTAGTTTCCCAACTAGGGATCGAACTTGAGTCCTCCAGGCACTGGAAGGCAGCTTCTTAACCACTGGACCACCAGGGAAGTCCTTCTTTCTTTTCTAAAACATCTTATTGAGCCCTTCTTAGGCACCATTCTCAGGATTACAAGGTGTGCATCATTTACTCCCACTAACAGCTCTACGGGGTAAGATCTGTTTTTAATCCCCCAAATCCTAAATGTAGAAACTGAGGTCCAAAGCTTAGCTCTCCTGTGTAAGGTCACATGGCCGTTAAGAGAGGAAACTAGAGCTAGACTCCCCAGGGCAATGAGACACTCATAGAATCCAAAACTAAAAGTGGGGTCCTGCTCCCTAAAACCTCTCCAGAACTTTGCCCCAGAGAGGTGCTGTCCAGAGTCCCCTGTGCATACAAGGGTTTAACTCCCCTCGCTTCCTCCAGTCTGGAGTTAAAGGAGTTTAGAAAATAAATGGTTTCTAAAGGAAATCTTCCTAAACTCTCCCAAATACCTCAGCCTTTGGACTTCCAAAGCTACAGATGTCACTGGAATCCTTCCCCGGCCGCCCCGGGCCCCCCCCCCCCGCCCCCCCCCGCCCCGCCCTTAGGGCAGTGGAGGCTGAACTTGAATATTTCAGGGAACAAAGAAGCCAACAAAGGTGGAAGCCTCAGGCCTCATCCATAGTCACATGATCACATTCAACCTCACAGAAGTCCCCTTGAGAAATATGCAGTCCTCCCCTTTGTACAGGGGCACAAAGATTGAGGAAAAATCAAAGGGTTCTCCAGAGATGTGAAACTCACAAGTTGGGAAAGGAGAATTTGGACCCAGGTCTGTCTGAGTTTCTATGGGATCACTAATCTCTCTCCTGGGAGTAGAAACTTGGTCTTGATTGGTTTTTCTGCCTGGCCTAATGATGAAGAAACTGGTCTGAGTAGAGAGCTGTCCTCTGGGAGCCAGGCCAGGCAGGAGGAAGTGCGTCACAGAGGATGCTCAGCTATGGACCCTTGCCAGGAACCTTCTGTTGAAGTGGTATTCTGGGGATCCACTCTTCTGATGTTTTGTGGCTTACCCCCTTTCTGCTTCTTCCTTCTTTGGCTCCCATTGCTTATATTAAAAATATTTGTGAATCCCTACTGTGTGTTGGACTTCCCTGGTAGCTCAGTTGGTAAAGAATCTGCTTGCAGTGCAGGAGACCCTGGTTCGATTACTGGGTTGGAAAGATCCCCTGGTGAAGGGATAGGCTACCCACTCCAGTATTCTTGATCTTCCCTCATGGCTCAAGTGGTAAAGAACCCGCCTGCAACGTGGGAGACCTGGTTTCAACCCATGGGTTGGGAGATACCCTGGAGGAGGGCATGGCAACCCACTCCAGTATTCTTGCCTGGGGAATCCCCATGGACAGATGAGCCTGGTGGGCTACAGTCCATGGGGTCGCAAAGAATCGGACAAGACTGAGGGGCTTTCATTTTCACTATGTGCTAGGCTCTGTTTCAGAAATTGGGGAGACAGCAGACAGCAAATCAGACTCCTCTTGCCTCAAGATCTTAAGAGCCTCAGGTTGACCAGTAAGACTATTAGTTCCCCTGGAGGGCAGGGTCCTGGCACAGAGTCAGTTGTTAGTGAATAGATCAAGGATTTTCAGTTTCCATCAACTATACAACTTAGAAATACAAGGTGAAGGGACATCCCTGGTGGTCCAGTGGTTAAGAATTCATTTTCCAAAGCAGGAGATACAGGTCTGATCCCTGGTCAGAGAGCCAAGATCCTGCCACACAGCCAAAATACAAAACATTTTTTAAAAATAGAAGCAATATTATAATAGGATCAATAAAGACTTTAAAGAAAATGATCTACATCAAAAAAAATCTTAAATTATTTTTTTTAATTAAAAAAAAGAAACACAAGGTGAAGACCTCACAGGTATCTCAAAGATTTGGTCAGTTCTGTGCTCCCCAGATTCCTAGCAATACAGAGACATCCAAGTGTGGTCATTACAGGCTTCAATGACAACTGATGAAATACGGGACAAAGCAGATGAGGAAGTACTCAGACTAGGACTAGAACCCAGATGTGAGTCACTGCCAGGGGAGAAGGAACCTCACATTTTCTAAAAATCTACTCTGTGCCAGACCTTGGCCTAGACAATTAACCTATACCTCATTCATCTTACAACAGAGGAATTTGTGGGCATTGTTGCTAACCCTGCAAATTATTGCTCATCAATAAAAGAGGGCTCTGTTATTGTTCAATTTCCTGTAGACGATGATTGCCTACCTCCTATGGGTACTGAATTAATTTTATGAATAAAACTAGAGTGGAAGCCTGACCCATGTTGAACCTCGGAAATGTGGCCCCACATGCCACAAGGATATGGTTGGCTCATTTGTTTTATTTAATCAAACTTCTATTTTGCTAAAATAATATGCTGAGGGTTTTTTTTTTTTGGCTTCATCAATACATATCATGGTTTCTCTGCCTCTCCTTTTCACTGTGCTAAGTCATCCTCTTCACCCTTCAGGCTGTATCTTAAGTGCTTCCTTCTTAAGAGAAGAATCTTAGCCCCAAACAAGTTCATGTCCCCTATTATGTGCTTTCCCCATGCCCTGTACTTGTACTTTAAAATATGTATTATAGCAGTAATTAATTGTGTTTTTAATTATTCTCATAATGTCCCTGGTCTGCAAGTTCTGAAAGCCTGGACTGCACCTGCCTTGCTCACCTCTAGAGTCCCAAGACCTAACACGAAATCCTAGTCAACTCTCATCTCCCAGCTCTAAAACTGCCCTTCATTAATCTGCTTTGTGTTGTTGCTGTGAGGTCTGAAAATTACACTTCTCCTTTGCCAGCTAGATCCCTTTATCCATTGTCAATAGCGGGAGATGTCAAGGCTGAAGGAGGCAGAAGGGACTTAGGGACTTGCTCCTTCTTATGGTTGGCATCCAACCCCCATCACCCTGTAGCCTCAGCACCATCACCACCACCACCTGCCACTCTGCTTTGGCAAGTGATTCTAGCCTACAGTTGTTTTCAGCACTCCCAGGGTCAGGCAATGTGTACCCTTTCACAGGTCCTAGCACAAACGAGAGGTCTCCCCTCATCAGAGGTATAAGCTCAGATCCAAGAGCCCCTCTTCTCAGCTTCTAGGCTTTGATAACCATATGTTCTTCCCTTTGATCCCCCAGCTATAGAACAGTAGCAGATTCCCTTGGCTATTACATCTATCTTTCTCCTACTTTTGCCATTTCTACAATCTATCCACCCAATTCCCTATATTAAACTCCCCCCATTAAAATACCTTGTGTGGGACTTCCCTGGCAGTCTAGAGGTTAAGACTCTCCCTTCCAATGCATGGGGTGAGGGTTCCATCACTGGTCAGGGAACTAAGGTCTCACATGCCTTGGGGTGCTGCTAAAGTTTTTTTTTGTTTGTTTTTTCTTAAATACCTAGTGTGTTTTCTGTCTTCCTCACTGGACACTGATGATACAGTAGACATTCAATTAAAATTTCACTGAAATCAGGCATGATCCTATGGTTAGAAGACAGCATGAACAACTTAAGTCAATCTTGAGAGACTGGGCATCTACTATGAGCCTGGCATTGTGTGGGATTCTGGAGGTCCAGCAGTGAAAAAGAAACAGAATGAGCCAGGAGTGCCCAGAACACCTTTAGACAGAGAGTCAAACCCCTTTTCTCCCACCTCCATACCTAGATCAGAGGTTTTAAGCCTCTTAAAGGGGAGAAGTTTAAGCTAAGGATTCCTCCTCCTCTCTGCATTTTGCAGGGTTTATCAGTGTCTACTAACATACTGGGGATAACTTTTTACTGTGCAGGACTGACTTTACAAGAAGTTTAGTGTTTTTTTTTTTTTAACCCCTTAGGTAGATGTTCATGCCCCTCCTCCAGTCATCCATCAGCCAAAAATGTCTCTACTAATTGACAAATGCCTCTTTGGCAGTGTCCATACTCTCTGACCATAAGGAGGTTGTTCACTGTGGAGATACCCCTGGGGCATGAAGAATTTGCTACTGATTTCTGACATTATCAGCCCCAGCAGAGAAACCTTTAATAAATGTAGAAGATGGTGTATTTCTGCCTGATTTCTGCAAATTAACCAAGACAACCAGTGGAATGAAATTCAACAGAGGGCATGACAGGACGGCAGACTGGTAGGGTGTTGGGTAAAGGAATAAGGCAGCCGGAAATCTAATTAGCCAAGACTGCTCATATCTGAGTTGCTCTGCTCCCAGCTGCTTCCTGACTTATAACTTGTTGAAAATGAAATCATCAAGAAGCACTCACACACAGCCCCTTGTTAGAAATGGGTCCTGAGTAGGCTTAATTGGAAGAAGAAGAATAGGGAGAAGGGAGGGCATGGAAGAAGGGGGGTGACAGCTGACTGTGGGTCCCCCATACATATGCTATCATCCAAGCTAGGGTATTTCTGAAGGATTGAGGTTTTCTCCATTGCTCTCCCCTCCTTTCCCACTATTCCACCCACTGGTGACTTGTGGAGCACCAGTATTCAACAAGGTAGGTTGATACACTTCAAATGCATGGAAACTGACAGTGAAATGTGGTAAAAGTAACCCTATTGTGGTTTAAAAAAACACTAACAATAGTTTTCAAAAGATGATTTGTCTCTTCCTTTTATTTCTTTTTTCAATTCTTTAAAAAAATTAAAGTCAATTCAAGTTGTCTCTCTAATAATATAAGTTTGTGGCACTTGTATTCCAAAATCCTGCCTTACATGGGAAAGCAAAAGGACAGAGTTCCATGCGTGGATCACAACTCAATGAATCTCATCTTCCCAACCCAATTATAAATTATGTTTGTCTTTTACTTCCTATACTTTTCACCCCCAACCAAAGAAAATAGTTTTGACTTTTGAGATTAGCATAGTACCACATGATAAAGGACAATGGAGTCAGAACTGAATTCTAATCCTTTCTTGGATGTTTAGTGTCTCTGGGATTAACATCAAATAACTAGCCACTCTGAGCCCTAGTTTCCGCCTCCCTCCTCCCGACTGGACACAGCCATTGACTTCTCAGTCTCTGAATTCTGGGTAATCATCCCACTGATTATCTATGTCTGTTGGTTCTGTGTGCATGCTCAGCCATGTCTGACTCTTTATGATCCCACAGACTCCTCTGCCCAGGGGATTTTCCCCAGCAAGAATACTGGAGTGGGTTGTCATTTCCTCCTCCAGGGGACCTTCCCAACCCAGAGATGTTACCTGTGTCTTTTGCATCTCCAGCAATGGCTGCTGCTGCTGCTGCTGCTAAGTTGCTTCAGTCGTGTCCGACTCTGTGCAACCCCACAGACGGAAGCCCACCAGGCTCCCCTGTCCCTGGGATTCTTCAGGCAAGAACACTGGAGTGGGCCGCCATTTCCTTCTCCAATTCATGCAACTGAAAAGTGAAAGAGAAGTCGCTCAGTCATGTCCGACTCTTAGCACCCCATGGACTGCAGCCTACCAGGCTCCTCCATCCATGGGATTTTCCAGGCAAGAGTACTGGCAGGTGGATTCTTTACTATGAGCCAAATCTATGTCTGTCTCTCAAATAATCCTGCATGGGAGCTCTGGCCAGAGTGAGTGAGTTGACTGCCTACCCAACAACCATTCACTGCATCCTTTTTACCAAGAGAATTCCAATTTTATTTATTTTCCTATCAGCCAAGTGCTTGAATTGGGGCTATGTTCCCTCTTAACCCCAAGAGACGAGTAAATCTCAAATGGTCAAAACCAATCATGGTAATTTCATTGCCTTTGTCAGTGATTTGTTGAAGCATGGGCATGTGATACAATTCTGAGCAATAGGAAGTCTGCTGGGGACCCTGGGAGATACATTTTCTTGTTCTAACAAAGTCAGTGCCTCATTTAAAATATCACTAAAAAGATACTTAGAAATATATTTAAGAAAAATGTATAAGGCCTGCATACTGAAAAACCACACAACATCATTAAAATATTAAAGATTTTAAAAACAATAAAGTCAGTGTCTTTTATGATGATGTTCTCTTGATGCTTCAAGCTGTTGCAGACATCTCTGAACTCAAAAAGAAAAGTATAAGGACAAAAGCTAGCTATTGAGACTTTGAGAGCCTCAGAGTCTTTGATCCTCAGAGTTAACTCTAGATATGCCCTGTCTAGAGATGCCCTTATGTGTAGGATAACATAGGGTGATCCTTGCCTTAGCACAGGCTGATATAACAACTTGTCATAGACTGAGTGGTTTAAACAATAAGCATTTAATTCTTACATTTTGGAGGCTGGAAGTAAGAGATCAGAGTGGTCAAGTTCTGGTGAGAGCCCTCTTCCAGATTGCAGAAGACCTTGAGAAACTCCCTTGTATTCTCACATGGTGGAAAAAGAGGGCTAGCTAGCTCTCTGGCCTCTTCTTGTAAGGGTACAAATTCCATTCATGAGGGCACCACCCTCCTGACCTAATGACATTTAAAAAGCCCCATCTCCAAATACCATCACACTGGGGATTAGACATTGAGGGACATAAACATTCATTCCATAAAATCCTGGTTTTCCTGGAGCTGTTTCAGTTGACATTTGTGCCAGTGTATTTTCTGATTTAGCATTTGTCCTGAACAAAAGTTTACTGGTTTGAATGATAAATGATATGGTCTCCCTACTGATAATAAATGTCCTTATTATTTAAGTCACGTTGAGTTAGAGTTATTCTATGCAGTCAAAATATTCTAATTAATACAGGGCTAGAGAGAGTTATAAGTGACATCTGTATACATGCTGCTGCTGCTGCTGCTGCTAAGTCACTTCAGTCGTGTCCGACTCTGTGCGACCCCATAGACGGCTGCCCACCAGGCTCCCCTGTCCCTGGGATTCTCCAGGCAAGAACACTGGAGTGGGTTGCTATTTCCTTCTCCACTGTATACATATGTGTGCCTATTTATGCATACACACAAGTACATGAATGACAATACTAAAGCTTAGAATGAATATCTTGTCATCACCTCTACTTAAAATTTTCTGTGCTTTTTCTTCTTTCCTCTTTAGTAAACATCATTACTGTGGAAACAGAAAACACATGAGAGAGAAACAAATAATGACATTATAATCTGAGAATCCATCTTTTCCCAAATGTCTCATGAATCTTCAAGGCAGAGCTATGTGCCTCCCCTCCTGCCAAGCACTGTAGTTTTATTATACTAGCATCTCATGTAGCAAAACCCTGTCCTTTTCAATGTATGTAGCTCTTTAACCTTCCCCAAAGTTATGTCTGCATTGTTAGAAAATGCATCTACAGGTGCTTCTTCTCACTCTCTCCTTCATCTGTCCTTCCCCAGTCACTCCATTAAAAGCTTCAATTTGCCAGTTGCCCTCTCCTCTTATGCTGTTACAGATAAAGATTAAGATGGCAGAGTAAAAAGATGTGTGCTCATCTTCTCCTGTGAGAACTCCAAAATTGCAACTTGCTGCTGAACAACCATCTACAGGAGAATGTTGGAACCTGACAAAAAGAGATACCCTACACCCCAGGGCAAAGGAGAAGCCCCAACAAGACGGTAGGAGGAACAAAATCACATTTAGAATCAAACCCAGAGGCCCCCATATAGACTGGCTCAGACCTGCCTTTGAGTGTTTGAGTGTCTCCAGTGGAGGCATGGGTCGGCAATGGCCTGCCACGGGGACAGGGGCTCTTGCTGTAGCAGATCTGGGTCACACAGCATATGGAGGAGGTCACCATTAGCTCCACCATAGAGCTGCCAGGCAGATGACCCCCAAACTACAAAACAATTATACCAAAGAAATTCTCTCACTGTTAAGAAAGTTCTAGGACCCACAACAGATTTCCCAACCTGAGGATCCAGCAAAGTGATTGGAACTCCTAGCAAATATGACTTTGGAGGTCAGTGGGATTTGATAACAAAACTTCCATTGGATTGGGGAAACAGACTCTTGGAGGGCACAAACAAAACCTTGTGCACACCAAGAGCCAGGAGAAAGGACCAGTGTCCCCATAAGAGACCGAGTTAGACTTGCCTGTGAGTGTCCAGCAGTCTCTGGTGGAGGCCTCAGGCCAAACAACTGGGAGGGAACACAGCCCTGCCCATCAACAGAAAATTGGATTAAAGATTTACTGAGCATGGCCCCGCCCATCAGAACAAGACCCAGTTTCCCCCTCAGTCAGTCTCTCCCATCAGGAGGCTTCCATAAGCCTCTTATTCTTATTCATCAGAGGGCAGACAGAAATGAAAACCATAATCACAGAAAACTAACCATACTGATCACAGGGACCACAGCCTTGTCTATGAGCCATGCTGTGTAGGGCCACCCAAAATGGATGGGTCATGGTGAAGAGTTCTGACAGAATGTGGTCCACTGGAGAAGGGAATGGCAAACCACTTCAGTAGTCTTGCCTTGAAAACCCCATGAACAGGATGAAAAGGCAAAAAGATATGACACTGAAGAATGAATTCCCCAGGTCAGTAGGTGCCTAATATGTTACTGGAGAAGAGTGGAGAAATGACTCCAGAAAGAATGAAGAGACAGACCCAAAGTGAAAACAACATCCAGCTGTAGATGTGACTGGTGATGGAAGTAAAGTCTGATGCTGTAAAGAACAATATTGCATAGGAACCTGGAATGTTAGGTCCATGAATCAAGGCAAATTGGAAGCAGTCAAACAGGAGATGGCAAGAGTGAATGTTGACATTTTAGGAATCAGTGAACTAAAATGGACTGGAATGGGCGATTTTAACTCAGATGACCATTATATCTACTACTGTGGGCAAGAATCCCTTAGAAGAAATGGAGTAGCCCTCATAGTCAACAAAAATGTCTGAAATGCAGTACTTGGGTGTAGTCTCAAAAATGACAGATGATCTCTGTTTGTTTCCAAGGTAAACCATTCAGTATCACAGTGATCCAAGTCTATGACCTAACGATTAATGCCAAAGAAGCTGAAGTTGAATGATTCTATGAAGACCTGCAAGACCTTCTAGAGCTAACAAAAAGATGTCCTTTTCATCCTAGGGGACTGGAATGCTAAAGTACGAAGTCAAGAGATACCTGGAGTCACAGGCAAGTTTGGCCTTGGAGGACAAAATGAAGCAGGGCAAAGGCTAAAAGAGCTTTGCCAAGAGAACGCACTGGTCATAGCAAACATCCTCTTCCAACAACACAAGAGATGACTCTACACATGGACATCACCAGATGGTCAATTCTGAAATCAGATTGAACATATTTGCAGCAGAAGAGGGAGAAAATCTATACAGTCAATAAAAACATGACCGAGAGCAATCTGTGGCTCAGAACATGAACTCCTGACTGCAAAATTCAGACTTAAACTGAAGAAAGTAGGGAAAACCACTAGACCAGGTATGACCTAAATCAAATCCCTTACAATTATACAGTGGAAGTGACAAATAGATTTAAGAGATTAGATCTGATAGATGAGCGCCTGAAGAACTATGGATGGAGTGACACTGTACAGGAGGCAGTGATCAAGACCATCCCCAAGAAAAAGAAACGCAAAAAAGACAAAATGGTTGTCTGAGGATTCTTTACAAATAGTTGAGAAAAGAAGAGACGCTAAGGGCAAAGAAGAAAAGGAAAGATATAAGCATCTGAATGCAGAGTTCCAAAGAATAGAAAGGAAAGATAAGAAAGCCTTCCTCAGTGATCAATGCAAAGAAATAGAGGAAAACAATAGAATGGGAAAGACTAGAGATCTCTTCAAGAACATTAGAAATACCAAGGGAACACTTCATGCAAAGATGGGCTCAATAAAGGACAGAAATGGTATGGACCTAACAGAAGCAGAAGATATTAAGAAGAGGTAGCAAGAATACACACAAAAAAACTATATAAAAAAGATCTTCATGACCCAGATAACCACAATGGTGTGATCACTTACCTAGAGCCACACATCCTGAGTCTGCAGTCAAGTAGGCCTTATGAAGCATCACTACAAACAAAGCTAGTGGAGCTGATGGAATTCCAGCTGAGCTATTTCAAATCCTAAAAGATGATGCTGTTAAAGTGCCATATTCAATATGTCAGAAAATTTGGAAAACTCAACAGTGGCCACAGGACTGGAAAAGGTCAGTTTTCATTCCAATCCCAAAGAAAGGCAGTGCCAAAGATTGTTCAAACTACCGCACAATTGCACTCATCTCACATGCTAGCAAATTAATGCTCAAAATTCTCCAAGCAAGGCTTTAACAGTATGTGAACCAAGATGTTCAAGATGTTCCAGATGTTCAAGCTGGATTTAGAAAAGGCAGAGGAGTCAGAGATCAAATTGCCAACATCCACTGGATTATACAAAAAGCATGAGAGTTCCATAAAAACAGCTATTTCTGCTTTATTGACTACGCCAAAGCCTTTCATTGTATAGATCACAACAAACTGTGGAAAATTCTGAAAGAGATGGGAATACCAGACCACCTTATCTGCCCCCTGAGAAATCTGTATGCAGGTCAAGAAGCAACAGTTAGAATGGGACATGGAACAACAGACTGGTTCCAAATTGGGAAAGGAGTACATCACATCTGTATATTGTCACCCTGCTTATTTACCTTAAATGCAGAGTACATCATGCGAAATGCTGGGCTGGATGAAGAACAAGCTGGAATCATGTTTGCCAAGAGAAATATCAAATAACCTCAGATATGCAGATAACACCACCCTTATCACAGAAAGTGAAGAGGAACTAAAGATGTAAGTAAAGAGGAACTTCTTGATGAAAGTGAAAGAGAAGAGTGAAAAAGCTGACTTAAAACTCAACATTCAAAAAACTAAGATCATGACATCCATTCCGACCACTTCATGCAAATAGATGGGGAAACAGTGGAAACAGTGAGAGACTTTATTTTCTTGGCCTCCAAAATCACTGCAGATGGTGACTGCAGCCATGAGATTAAGACGCTTGCTCCTTAGAAGAAAAGTTATGACCAACCTAGATAGCATATTAAAAAGCAGAGACATTACTTTGCTGACAAAGTTCCATCCAGTCAAAGCTATGGATTTTCCAGTGGTCATGTATGGATGTGAGAGCTGGACCATAAAGAAAGCTGAGCACTGAAGAACTGATGCTTTTTAACTGTGGTGTTGGAGAAGACTCTTGAGAGTCTCTTGGACTGCAAGGAGATTAAACCAGCCCATCCTAAAAGAAACCAGTCCTGAATATTCCCTGGGAGGACTGATGTAGAAGCTGAAGATCCAATACTTTGGCCACCTTATATGAAGAACTGACTCATTGGAAAAGCCCCTGATGCTGTGAAATATTGAAGGCAGGAGGAGAAGGAGACAACAGAGGATGAGATGGTTGGATGGCATCATGAACTCGATGGACATGAGTTTGAGCAAGCTCCAAGAGTTGGTGATGGACAGGGAAGCCTGGCGTGCTGCAGTCTGTGTGACTGAACTGAACTGAACTTACACTGTTATCAGCAGGCTGGGATGACTTGGCCACTATCATTGAGAAAATTGAGCACTCTGCTGAGGTGGTGTGTCAAACAAGTGCCCCATTGGTCTCCTGATCATCTGGTGAGCCTCATCCATTAGCTTGGCTGATATGAAACTGGGTTTCAAGGTAAATTTAGCAAGCAGACACCCTAAGTTAACACAAAAGCAAGTCAGAACACTCACTGCCTGCCCAGCCAGTAAATGGCACTTGCAGGCAAACTCTCTTATCTCTTTTATTCCTCACCTGATGCAAATCCAAACGTCTGAAATCAACCTCTAACCAGTCAATGTCAGGGGTATCTGGACTTGGAAATTGGAATCAAGGAACTTAGAAGACAATTGTTATGAATAGTCTTTCCAAATCAATGAAACAGGCACTCTTCTATTTTGAAGGTACAGGTATAAAAAGGTACATTTTTGAGAGGAATATATGATGGTGTGCACCAAAAAACTTAGAGTTCATATACTTTGATTCAGCAATCCAATTTCTATGAATTTATCCTAAAGAAATAAAGGGCCAATATATATGTGTATAAAAATATTCACTGTCAAGGAACTGATGAGATGATTTAAAATACATCCATGAAACGGAGTACAGTATACTTATCAAAACAAGTCCATATCATTTTAACACATTTTAACATCATTTTAACCAGTACAATCTGTAGGATAGTTTGGCAATATGTATTAAAAGCTTTAAAAATGTTCATACGCCTTGAAAGAGTCACTAATGCTATTCACACTGTTTCTGGCTCTCCACCTTCCAGACACACAGTAGAATTGAACTTCATGGTCTCCTAGTTATTATCCACCTAGTTACTATATATGGTTCAGATTAATGAGTTGTTAAGAAGAGCTGAGTACCACTTCTAGACCAGAACACTAAATTGTGAATGTAACACCTAAAGAACTGTTTTCTTCTTCCACAGAGACTATCAATGATTGAAATGGTGGATGTTTTTATCAGCCTTGGTCCCAGAGAGTGAATACATAAGCATAACCCAGCTGAATATATAGGATGAATAGGAAATAAGCCTCTGTTGTTTTAATATTTTAGAGTTGTTCATTATTGCAGCCTATCTTACCTATGCTGACTGATATACCCTTTGACTCATTAGCATGTCCATCTCTAGAATCCACCCCCCTCCATAAGTCAACAAGGTCCATTCAACAAGGAATATAGAGAGAAAAAGCTTTTATCTATCTCCAAACATATCTGCTATGTTCCTCCCCTGGAGTAATGGGTACATATTTGCTTTGCATCTACATAACCCACTCAAGCAAAGTTTCCACCTTTAGAAATAAAAGCAGCTGGAAATGTAGAAATGTCTCTCAGGTTGGAGGGAAATAACTTCTAAGTTTACCAGTTCCCTATACCATTATTATTATGAGTTATACGGACCGTATTGACAATGATGAGAAATAAGACAAAGATGTGGTAGAGAGAAATGGCATGTTTCACCACCCAGATTAGAATTTGCCTTAGGGTCTCAGGATGCCCCTTTCAGCAACAACTCTTTAAAGTTCAATGACCCTACTGGATACACCTTCTGAGCCCTAGGAAGTAATTGGTGAAGAGAAAAAGTAGAGTGAAAAAAATCACTGAGGCTCCCAAACGGATAGTTTCTCAGTTGCTAGAAGACCTTATAAAGTTGCCAGTGGTAGCCACTGTGGAAATGGTAGGAGTAGGGGTGGTAGGGTGACGGCGGCGGTGGTTGTAACAGGTAAACACGATAGACCCACTCATCAGCCTAATCCTGACCTCTCAGTCCAGAAGGCTGAATTAATGATACAGTAATGAGGCATTAATATTTATAAGGATTTAATATTTTATAACTAGTTTCTCACTCTAGAAATGGATTGAAAACAGAGAGGTCAGCTGTCATCAGGGAAAACAAGTCATTCAAAAGCACAAGAGAAAAGCAGAGAAGTCACAGGGGAGAGGTTAGAGCAATGAGCAGAGAAGGGAGAACAGCGAATGCCACAATGAGAGTGGAGCATCTTAGGGCACCGGTCCTCATAGTCTCCCAGCCTATGAGACGTAAGGATCACCAAAACATCTGGTCAACCATTCTCTCCTCATGTTTATCTTCTTTCTATAATATTCTGCCTCTGTTAGCTCACCTATCTCTCCTCCCATGAAATCCAGGAAAGGAAGAGAATGTTCCCTTTTATATCTGGAAAGCCAACAGGCTGACTTTTGGGAACAAATTGAGTTGGGTCAAGGCTAGTATGCAAGAACAGTACTAGAATCTAATCATTTATTGCCTTTGGGATACCTCCTCTCTGGAGAGAGGTGAACCCTACTAAGTATCACAGTTTTTCCCAGAGAGTATTTGGAGATGTAAGCTGACTGGTAGGGACCAGGTCTATCTTGATCACTAACGTTTCCCAAGAGCTGGAAAAGTGGCTGCCACACACTCGTAGCTCAACAATGCTTGAGAGATGAACAGCTGAGTGGATAGTTCTATGGCATGTTTTAAAGAGTTGTGGAAAGCATGTGTCTCCTAATGCTCTTGCAGAATTACAATGCAACATCGGAGAAGTCTTTGTCCAACTCTTTCTCACAGAAGGTCTCAAATTTGTTTGAACACATTATCCTCCACCTTTTCTAGCTTCCCTGGTGGCTCAGACAGTAAACAATCTGCCTACAATGTGGGAGATCTGGGTTCTATCCCTGGGTCGGGAAGATACCCTAGAGAAGGGAATGGCCCTACTTACTGAAGTATGCTTGCCTGGAGAATTCCATGGACAGAGAAGCCTGGCGGGCTACAGTCCATGGGTTCACAGAGTTGGACATGACTGAGCGAATAACATTTTCACTTTTTTCACTTTTCAACTGTTTCTATGGGCCATATTTTGGAAAATGCTGATACATAGCATTATAGCACAATGGATAGCGCAAAATATCTGGAGTCAGACAAATCAAGATTCAAAATCTCAACTTTTCTACCTTCCAACTGGGTTACCTTGGACAAGTTGCTTGATCTCTCTGAGTTTCAGTTTCCTCATTTGTGACATGTGACTGTAACAATATCTCCTTTATGTTCCTCACAGGGCTTGTTACAAGAATCAAATGCAATACCACACAGGAAAAGTAAACTGCTTGCACATAGTAGTTGTATTTTTCTAAAAGCCAGAATCATCGCAAGGTGACATTGCCCAAAGCAATTTCCAGGCTCAGATCCAGCTAAAGATGCCCCAAGATTCGCTGATCTCTGGGAGCTTCTTGGGCCTTGAAGGTACAGTTCCAGGTGCAGATGAGTCTTCCTATCATAGAAAACTAATACCTGAATTTTTTTAAAGACTGTTTGAAATACTGTAGTAGGTACTTTGTTGTTCAGTAGCTCAGTCCTGTCCAACTCTTTGCAACTCCAGCATGCTAGGCTTCCCTGTCCTTCACCTACTGGTCATTCACAATACCTGTATCCCTTGCCATCTCCCACTGTTTGAAGGCTGGAGATCCAAATACTCAATTTCCAGATGACTTTAAAGCTAGGGAAGTTATGGCTTTAGCAGACATCTTCAATGAAGCTTCTGGGAAAGGCTTTGATTTTCTGACTTAATAAAGAATCAGGCAAGATCAGCAGAGCCTTCTCCCCATTCCCTTCTTGAACTGAGTACAGATGTGAAGGCTGGAACAGCAATAGCCATCTTGCAACTTTGAGGGAAAATACAAGAGAATTACAGAGGCATTATTATGGGATTATTGAGCCAATGCACCTGAGCCAAAAACCACTTTCCCTCAACTTCATGCTATTATAAACAAATGTTTAAATCACTACAGTCAGGTTTATGCTACTTGCAGCTGAAAAAAATCCTACCTGATAAAAATAGTGGAGAAAGGCTTTTGTTTTGATTGGAAATTTATTTCAAATATCAAACTAAAAATTGTGAAAACAAATTTACACATCAATTAAAAACTTGTTATAAACAAGTTACTCTATAATTACATGCTCTAATTCTCAAAACCAAGAATGTATTATTGATTTGTTTGATACAGAGCACAATTCTTCTAACCAAATTATACCCCAACATATCATAGAGGTGCTTCACTTCCTACTTGACTTTTCCAACAAGTTCATTACAATCAGATTCATCAATTTTCCTGATAGTAACTTAGCCCACTGTTTTCCTCATCCCTCCCCTTGCCAGCTCCCATTGTAGGGTCATACTTCTAGAATTTTCTCTTCTTTAATTGCCTAACTCTGCTAGGTGTTCAGTTGTCAAGGGCTGTGCATGAGATGTGAGCAGTTCACTAGTATAACTGTCATCAGCTTCATGAAATCCCACATCTTATGCAAGATTTGCAGGTCCACTTTTCAGTTGGTTTGCATTATATTTCTTTTTTAAAAATTTTTATTGGATTATAGTTGCTTTAAATGTAGTATTTTCTGTATAGCAAAGTGAACTAGCTATACATATATAAACATGAAAAAAAATAATAGTTCCTCAGTCACGTCTGATACTTTTTGACCCCATGGACTATAGCCCACCAGGCTCCTCTGTCCATGGGATTTTCCAGGCAAAAATAATAGAGTGGGCAGCCATTCCCTTCTCCAAGGGATCTTCCTGACCCAAGGATCAAACCTGGGTCTTCTGCATTGCAGGCAGATTCATTACTGGTCTGAGTCAACATACATATATCCCTTCCTTTCTGTATTTCTTTCTCATTTTGGTCAGAACATTGAGTAGAGTTGCCTGTCCTATAGAGTCAGTTTTCATTAGTTATCTATTTTATAGATATATCAATAGTGTATATATGTCAATTCCCATCTCCCAATTCATCCCACCCCTTTTCTTTCTCCCTTGGTGCCCATACGTCTGTGTCTCTATTTCTGCTTTGCAAATAGGAATCTAGAAAAAAATGGTACAGATGAACCAATTCGCATTATATTTCTTGAACACTGTTAGATGTTTACAACATCTGATAATTAAGGAAGAGGTTGACTGAGCCACTGACTATAAGGTAGGGACAGACTAGTGAAGACTTAAAAGAAGTATCTGTAGGGGGATTGATTTTTTAAGTGGAAAGTTAATTGGTAAATATTCTCATGCATTGATGGCATTCAGAAGTCTACCATTGGTGTTCACCTTGTTAAAGCCATGAGAGCAATAGTTTGAGAGTCAGAAGGCTGTGCTTCACTTCCACAGATCTGCTCTGTTACACTGAATAAGTCATTTCTCCTCGCTGGGTCTGTTTCCTCAACTGCAAAGTGACTAGACTGCATATATTCTAAAATCCTTCAACTTATAAAAAGTCTGTTATCCTGCAGACAATCGGCAATGAGTAGGGGGTAGCTTGAATCTAAAAGCTGAAAACCTCTGAAAGGCATGACAGAGAACCCTGAGCAAGGTCCTTTGCTAAATCTGACTCAAACTACATATTTTTATCTTGAGGATTCACTCGCTCTCTTAGCAGCAGAGAAACTAATTAGATTTAATAAGAGACAAGGCTGCTAAATGAAAATACATGAGAAATATCACAGTGCTGAAGACTAACACATGTTCTGGTCTGTCCTTATCATAAAACCAGGGTCCCCATTTATCCTGAAATCTGTGACCTAGACAGAGTGAGAGGGAAAAGCAGCTTAATCATCTAGTATAATTAAGGATTTCATCCCAAAGTGAGAATTAGAAATACAAGCATGTCTAGAAATAGGAAATACATAAGTGGTAAAAGACCAATCTTCTCCCATCTGAATACTTAGAAAGTCCCTAATGCTTGAAATTATTCAGTGGTTTCCCACTGAACCAACATATCTGTCCAGCATGGTATTCAAAGCCTCCATGATCTGATCCTTGCAAGTATCTCTGCCCTTGTCACTCACTATTTCACTGCTTTTACTTTGTATTTCAGCATTAAGGAATGTTTTAAATATTTGGGAATATTCCACTTACACTGAGCTTGTCCCCATTTCCATGACTGTATTTCTTTTGTATTTCTCAGAATTCTCCTTCCCACCTTCCACCCTGTCCCACAGCCAAACTATTTATAGTTCCCTGAGCATGTTCCCTGCAGCCTCCTCTTTCAGGGACACTTTTCAATTACAATATATTTTACTACAATTAACAGAATACCAAAATAAAAAATAGCTTAAACAATACAGAATTTAAAATAGTTTGTTCAGTGCCTCTACATCCTCAGGCTTGATACCCTCCCCCAACACACACACACACTCATGCACACACACACACACATACACACACACACACACACACACACGTAGCAAAATGGCTGCAACAGCTCTAGGCATCACAACTCACTTAATAGCATCCAAAAATATTCAAAAGAGATCTTTACCTTCTTGACTCTCTTTTTAATGAAGGAGAAAAGTCTTTCCCAGAAGCTTCCACCCTCAGCAGAGTTTTCCTCAGATTCCATTGGCCAGAAAACATCTTAAACTTCCCAGGAATAAAACTTATTAAGCATTTACTCTCTGCTCCATTCCTAAATGTCACAGATCTCCCCCTAGTTTCACCTCTGACTCTGTTTCTTGTTTTAGCAACGTTTGCCACATATTACTAAATGCTAGGCACTCTGCTAAGCACTCTAAAAACATTATCTTATTTAGCTCTGGACTTCCCAGGTGGCACTCGCAGTAAAGAATCCACATGCCAATGCAGGAGACACAAGAAATGTGGGTTCGATCCCTGAGTTGGGGAGATCCCCTGGGGTAGGAAATGGCAAGCCACTCCAGTATTCTCACCTGAAAAAATTCCATGGACAGAGGAGCCTGGCAGCCTATAGTTCATGGGATCACAAGGAGTCAGGCATGAGAGAACATTCCATAGCATTCTATTTATTTGGCTCTTAGGACAACTCTGTGAGGCAGGCATTATTAACCCCATTTTAAAGTCCAGGCAGTGGCCCAGAAAGGTTAAGCAATTTGCCCAAGGATGCACAGGTAGAAAAAGGTAGAGCCAGGATTCAGATCTTAGGACATCCAGCTCCAAAGCTCAACCTCTCAGCCACTCTTTGTCCTTCTCTCATCTGTCTCTTCTTGACATTCTTTACCCCTCAGTGGCCCCATCTCTTTTACACAGTTGAAGTTTCCCTGTTTAATGAACGCTTTTCCATTGTTTAGCAACATTTTCAGATCTTCCCTATAATTAAAGAGAAACGAGGGCCATTTTCCTTCACCCTATTCTCTCCTCAATCTATCAGGCTTCTCAAAACACCTCTTCACACTCACTGATTCCACAGCTTCAGGACACATTTACTCTTTGCTTAATCTAGCATCCTTCCCTGCCTCCCCACTGAAACAGCTCTGCCCAAGGTTATCGACAACAGCCAATCGAATGGTTTCTCCCCACGTTCCCTCCTCCTAGACATGATTAATTGGCACAGCAGCCAGGCGGCCGCCCAGGGCTCCTGTCTATATGGGACTCCAAAACATCACCGGAAATATAACAAATGAAGAAAACTGTGTTTACTAGAACTCCTCTCAGGAGTTAGTACTGTGTGCAGTTGGCAAGCAAACCTTGATCAGTTACTCAGGGAAGGGCTGGGAGATCTCCCCAGGAGGCGTGCCTGAGTAACAACAGTTTTCCAACTGCCCACCTATGAGGGTGGGTCTCTAATTGCAGGGCTTATGTTTTGCTGAATATAGAAAGCAAGCAGGGAGCCAGAGCTAACTGTTTGGGTCAATAGAGGAGAGGCCTTTGCCCCATATGATGCTCAAGCGCTCTTCCAAATTAACACTAAACAAATATTTAAAGAACATCAGTCTGAAGGATGCAAAATGATTAGCTTACTCTATGGACCTACATCCCTCAGTCAGATAAATCTGCTGTGCATAACATGACTGGTCCACTTCCTCCTCCCCTCTCTTAATGGTGTGGTCTGCTTTCTTCTGGGCCCCAGCATCCCACTGGTAAGTCTTCTCTCTCTCTTTCACCTTCTCATTCTCTCTTCTTCATCTCATTCATTCCTCTGCCTCTACTTACACCTATAACAGGCACATTTCCCCAGGCTCTGGGGGCTTCTCGTTTCTCTACATCTACTCCCTCCTGTTCTCAACCACTCCTGAATGTATTAATTATCTACTGCTGCGTAACAAAGGACCCCAAAACTTAGCAGCTGAAAACCACAAACACCTATTATCTCACAGTCAGGAATCCAGGAGTGGCCTAGCAGGTGTTTCTGGCTCAAGATCCCTCAGAAGGCCGCAATCAAGGTATCAGCCAGGACTGCAGTCATCTCAAGGCATGACCAGGAGAGAATCCACTTCCAGGCTAACTCATGTGCTTCTCCACGGGGCTGCATCACAACATAGCAGTCAGCTTTCCCAAGAGAGAGTGGTCCAAGGAAACACACCCAAGATGGAAGGCACATTCTTTATAACCTAATCTCAGAGTAACATCCCAGCACTTTTTCTTAATTCTGTGCACTAGAATCAAGTCAAAGTCCCATCAACACTCAAAAGGAGGGGATTACACAAAGGCATATATACACTATATATCACTGAGGCCATTTTAGGGGCTGTATACCATCCAAGGCTCTCCCATCGACTCTAAGCAGAGTCACTATTTTTGTCATGACCGTTTCATCTCAATTCCCAACCACCTGCTAGATCATTCCATATGGACACGGGAGGTGGCTGGCACCTCATGTTCTATGTACCTCAAACCAACTTTGTTGTGTTCCTTTAAAGCAAGTTAATATGCCTGCCTTGTTCCACTGAAGGCATTGCTGTTCTCCCAGTTCCTGAAGATTGGGGGCTCCGAGTCATCCTTTTATTCTTTAATCCAACAAAAATCCTCATGTTGCCATTTATTGAGGCCCTGATATGTGCCAGGCTCTTTCGGAGACATTATCCTATTTAATTTCTGCAGTGCTGTAAGGTGAATGAACTCATTTTTCTTTCAAAGGGAAGTCAATTTCCTGGAGTTGGGTCCCATGCTATGTGCTGAGAAACAGCAATGAATAAGACAGGCACAGTCCCTCGGGCATTTATAACCTAACAGAGGAGAATTTTCCTGTACTAAGTACCCCCATGGCTGAGATCATATGTTGTATATAGCAAAAAACTAGGGCTTGAAACAAAACAGACCTAGGTTCATGTCCCAGTTTATCCATTTACCAGATAGGTGACCTTTGGCAAGTTACTGAACCTCAGTTTCCTCTGGGGGAAAAATAATAGTGCCTACCTCATGCAGCTATTTTGAGTATTAAAGGAGATAATTCAAGTATTCCACCTGGCACACCCAGGGTTCAACAAAAGGGAGGTTTTGATGATGACATGTGATCACAATCATAGCACTAATTACCCAGCTCGCAGCAGCAATCATCACTAACATTTATGGAGAGCCAGTGTGCACCAGACACATTTTTAAGCACCATATATGCAATAACTCACTCACTCCTCACAGCCAGTCTATGAAATAGACATATTATTATGGCCATCTTATATATGAGGAAACTGAAGTACAGAGAGGTTAAGTGACTTGACCAAGAATACAAACAGGCAGAAACAGAATTTGACTATGAGTAGACTAGCCTCAGTGCCAAGGCCTGGATAGAATTTTAGAAGTAGAGATACCTGAAGAACCTAGTGCTTAGCAAATCCTCATTGTGTGTCTGTCTGTCCGTGTGCATGACTATGTATGTGTATTTGTGTGTGGTCATGTATGTAGGATTATGTGTGTGGCTATACACATGTGTAGACCATATGTGTGTGTGCGTGTGTGTTCATGCTCACTATATTGGGTAGAGAGAAAGAAATTCACATTCTGGTCACATTTTTGCATTCTCTTTGCATTTGGGAAAAGAAGTTTTGGTTGTGAAAAATCTTGCTTGTTTGTTTTTCTTAGAATTTCTCTCCTTTTTCTAAAGCATGCTCCCCACCTGTGGTTCAGGGAATGATGAAAAAGCCCCCAGTAGCAAAGTAGAACCTGCTTCTTAAGGGCACATAAAAAGAACTACAAAACTCACTTAAACCTTTCCCACTGATAAATGATAGGGAGATTTCCTCAGTAAAGAAGACAAATGAATTATACAGTATTTCATTCCAATACGTCCCCCTGCTTCACCCTGTATATTTCTAAGACACAACTGGAAGAAGAGCTCTGTGGGAGGCAGCACTGCCCCATCCCCCAGGCCCAGACTTGGTGTCCTCATCACAAGGGCTTGGTAGTTTGTACACCCTTCCCCCAGTGAAAATGTCTTTGTTTGGAAGTGACCAATTCTGGCATCAACAAAATCTACCTGCCATGTCTCTCCCTCTTTCCCTCTTCTGGGAAAAAACCTTAGGTTTTTTTCCCCCTTCCGTCCCATTTCTAACCTCCTCCCCACTCCCCCTGTCTGTTCCTTCTACTTTTCATCTTTACTCATAAATTTAGGACATGCAGGAGTGTCTATCAGGTAGGGAACTGGTGTCAGACTCAGCTTTGCCTTTTACGACCTATGTGACCTTGAGCTAGTGGTTTAACGTCTCAGAGCCTCAGGTCCTTCGTCTGAGAAATAAAGGTAATTGTGAAGATTACGTGAAATAGTGCCTGACATGTGGCAAGCACTAAATATGTATTAGAAGTAACTATTAAATGCATAATGAATCACAATGAGGACTCAAAGATTTCCTGATTGAATGCTTATACATATGTTAAGAGTAGGCCTCTGGTCAAGAAAGAATTTAGGCTGGCATCATGCAGTGGTCAAAAAGGCAGACCTGGGTTTATGTGCAAGCTCGACAACATACTGGTTTTGTGACCTTGGGTGAGAGACTTAAGTCTCTGGGAATCAGTTTCCTCAGCTGTCAGATGATAACAATAATAGCCCCCACCTCTTGGGGGGGGGATAAGTGATTGGTTTTAAGCCCTTAGCTCAGATTCCGGTACATAGCAGATGTCCACTAAATGGTCATTCTTAGGATTGGGGTATACCCTTCCCTCTGCAGTCCATGAACTCTCCTTGTCCATTTTTAACTCTTCTCTATTTGGTCTTTAACTCTTCTCACTCCCTATTTACACACAAAACAAGGAAGTTTCGTGAGAATGTTTATTCAATGCTATATCTCCTATCTATTGCTGCCCCCCAAAAAAACACCCCAAAACTTAATGGCTGAAAACAGCTACAATCATTTAATTTTCTCACAAATCTGCAATTTGGGAAGGGCTTGGCAGAGATGACTCTTCTCTGCTCCAAGCAGCATCTTAGCCACTGGACCACCAGGGAAGTCCCTGGCAGATCCATTTTAGAGATGGCTTATTTACATGGCCAAAAAATTGGTGCTGGTTTTAGGCTGGGAACTCAGCCAAAACCACGTAGTGTGGAGGTTGGATCCTCTCCACAGGCTGCCTGGGCTTCCTCACAGCATGGTGTCGGTGACTTAAAAGTGAATGTTCTAAGAGAACAAGAGGGAAGTACATAGTATTTTTATGAACTAGCCTGGGATGTCATATAGCACCTTCCACTGATATTCTATTGCTCAATGTAGTCACAAATGTCCTCCCAAGTTCAAGAGGAAATAGATTTTTTAATTGGCATAATTGCTTTACAATGTTGCGTTAGTTTCTGTGGTTTACAACAGGGATCAGCTATAAGTATACATATATCCTCTCCCTCTTGAGCCTCCCTCCCACCCCACCCCCATCCCACTCCTCTAGGTCATCACAGAGCACCAGGCTGAGTTCCCTGTGTTAACCAGCAGCTTCCCATTAGCTATCTGTTTTACACATGGTAGTGTATATATGGAGCTTCCCTGGTAGCTCAGACGGTAAAGAATCCACCTGCAATGCATATGACATAGATTCTTGACAGCTAGTAAAACATGTAGGATTGGTGATACAGTGGTGGTCATCCTTAGAAAATACAATCTGCCATAACTGACCGCTTTCTTTCCCCCCAACCTCTATCCTCCAAGGAAAGCATTCCACCTAAATGAGTTATTTCTTCCAAACAATCTTATCAGGTTAGAGCTAAAGAAAGCCAACCTGAGAGCCTCATAAGACACTGAATTAGCTTCAGGCATACTTCCTAATTGTTTGGATTAGCTGTGTGAATCTGCTGGTTTGGCTACATTTTCCTTATTTTTGACTAAATTTTCTCCATCTGGTCACTTGCAGCATGCGGTTCTGAGAAGTAGGGGCTGGAGAAGGGCAACACAAATGAGAATATCACAGATACTATGGTCAAGTTTAACTCCTCACAGGAATGTAAAGATAAAGGCTTAGGAAAGTGAATTCATGATTAAGATCAAATAGGCTGGAGCCAGGACTTGTAACCATCTCCTAATTCCAAGATCAGAATTCTTTCCACACTACTCCACTGCCCTGGTCCCTAAGGATTTTTCTTTTTTTAAAATTTATTTATTTTAATTAGAGGCTAATTACTTTACAATATTGTAGTGGTTTTTGCCATACATTGACATGAATCAGCCATGGGTTTACATGAAATCTGTTGTACTTCTATACACTAACAACAAATTACCAGAAAGAGAAATTAAGCCAACAATTCCATTTATGATTTTTCATAAAGTATTTATTTACAACAAAGGACAAATATGCACCTCTATTCCTATGAAGGCAACTGTGCCCTGCTCTAGTCCCTTGTGCCTGGGGAGTCTTAGACAATTAACCTTCTACATGATAGGATGTGTGTCTACCCTTCCAGGGACAGCTGACTGCCTTAGGTTTAATCATGTGACTTAAAGGCAGCCAATCCAGAGGGCTGGTGCATAAAGGTGAGCTAAACCAATCAGATTCTCTCTCTCTGGAACCTGAACTAAGAAATAGAAGGCAGCACCAGTTCATGGGAAAGGCTGCTGAAAGTTCATTAAGCACGGTAGTGGTGAAACTGCCTTCAGAGTCTTCTGCAAGCTGATATTTTGATGAACAGAAACTATGAGTTACAGACGAGGTAGTCCATAGCAAGAAGAGTAGAGCAGTCCCAAAATATAGAGGCAAAGAGTTAAAAAGGGAGGGAGAAAACAGTTATTAGAACCATTTCAGATTCTGAGAACTTTCCATTCCAGTTTCAGGAACTTTATCATTAAGCCCATCTTATCCCCAGAATTAGGACTCCTGGATCATTTGGTAGTTCAGTTTTTAAGTTTTTGAGGAACCATCATACTGTTTTTCCATAGCAGCTGCACCATTGTACACTACCAGCAATAGTGCACAAGAGTTCCCCTTTTCTGCACATCCTCATCAACACGTGTTATTCTTTTGGTCTTTATTATAACGGCCATCCTGACAGGTATGAGGTGATATCTCACTGTGGTTTTGGTTTGCATTCCCCTGATGAGTAGTGAATTTGAGAATCTTTTAATATACTAGTTGGCCATTTGTATATCTTCTTTGGAGCGATGTCTACTCAGGTTCATTGCCCATCTTTTCAATCAGGTTGTTTTAGGGGTTGGGTTTGTTTTTTTGTAATTTTTTTTTGCCGGGGTCCAGCCCCAGTGGATCCAGGGTGATTCGAAGGTGGGGACGGAGTCGGCGCCCTTGGAAAAATACATATTTAATTACAGATATATAGAGAGATTAGAAACGGATAGTGTAGTAGGAAGATTAGTGGAGAAAAAGAGGCTGAATAACTTGGGCTACGTAGAATAGCATCCATGCTCCAGATGGGAATTCAGCCAGAAAAACAGGGAGCAAGAAAGAAACAACATGGGGGAATCAGTCTTTCCAGAGACTGCTCCGATTTCTTTATTTTTGAGTTTGCTTATATACCTTTTGTTACACATAGGGATGAATACAGAGTCACGCAGGGGTCAGCAGTCCTGACTTTTATCAAAATCAGGTGCTTCACATAAAAAGGTCTTAGGGATTTAATGATCCTTTCTTTCTGATAACCAAAAACTTATTTTTTTCCAAGAGTGTTTTTTCTTAAACCAGGCACCACCCTCCAAATAAAGTTGCATTCCTATAGGGTGAGGGTGTAGTGAGTTACAATCAAGAAAGGAATTTATTTAACCCAAGGTTAACATGATTAATCTTAAAGGTTAATACTTATTTCTCCTATATGCTTAAAGGTTAATACTTATTTCTTCTATATGTTAGTTATATTCATTATAAGGGCAGGGAATATGGAGATTTAGCAGCAAACATCAGCCCAACAAATGAAAATCCTTTCACCAATGTTCCCCTTAAGATCTATTTAGTCTTAAGATAGTGGTAAAGTTACATTTTTACATAGCAAGGACACAGTGATTTATAACAAAGCACAGTGATCTATTACAAAAGAGAAAATTCATTAACTCAAAAAGTCTAGTATTGCTAACCTTAAAAACTACTATATTTCCTTTTCTATATTCCAAATACATTGATTAATATATTCCCAGGTGCCTAAGGATATGGAGGCCTGGCGGCAATCATTGACTCAACAATGAGAAAAGCCCTATGCTAATTAAGACTTTAAAAATACTCCAAAACTCTCTGTGCTGTTTATGGTTGACAGGTAGTAAACAATCCTGTATGGATAATCCTGTCACACAAGCTAGTCTGTCAGCAGAGAGGTTTGACCTAAGACACCCTTGTCACACCCAGGGTAGGGAATTAGCAGCAATTATTGGCACAACAAATGAAAAGCCCTTCACCAATATAATTGCTAACCAACCCACTATACTAATAATTTCCAATTCCCCCAAAGAATTTGCCTTTAGTAAGTCTAAAACATCTCGTGCCTCTCAGATTGGGAGGCTGTAAACAATCACATGTGGCCGGACAAACCTATACAGGAGGGCTAGATAACCTTCAGAGCAGTCCGTAAGCTGAAACACTCTTGTCACGCCCAAGAATTTTTATTGCCCTGGAGCTGCACGTTTACTCCTTCTCCAAGAAAAACGGTTATGGGGGAGAGCATAAAACAGACTCTGGTTTTGGGGTAGATGCTCGGGAACAGGGGGTTTCTGAGGCTTGATCACGCCTTTGCCTATGCCAAGCCTCCTTCCTCATGACCTTTGCCACGGGCGAAGTTCCTCACGCTGGCCCCCGGCATTTTTTGGTTTTTGTGTTTTTTTTTTTGTTTGGGTTTTGGTTTTGTTAATTGTTTGCTTGTTTGATTTTGCTATGGATAAAGAAAATGTGCTATATACATACAATGAAGTATTATTCAGCCTTTTAGAAAAAGGAAATTCCGTCAAGAACTTGGAAGAATTTGGGGGACAATGGTTAGGTGAAATAAGCCACAGAACTATTTCATGCTTTCACTTACATGAAGTATTGAAAAATAGTCAAACTTATAGAAACAGAGAGTTGAAGAGTGACTGCCAGTGGCTGGGGGAGGGGAAGGTGAGGGATAAAGTTTCAGTTTCACACGATGAGTAAGTACTAGAAATCTGCTGTACAAACTGATTGCACCTATAATTAACAATACCACAGTATAGACTTAAAAATTTAGGAGAGTAGTTCTTGTGTTAAGAGTTCTTACCACAGTTTTTTTCTAAAAAGTCCTTTTTATTTACATTGACCTGTATTCTTTACCAATTACTCCACTGCCTTAGCTCACTAAAATGTAGAGATTTTTCACCCATTTCACAGATAAGTAAACTGAGACTCAGAGAGGCTAACCAACTTACCCAAGATAGCACAGCAATTGAGTGACAGAGTGCAGTCTGCACCCTCTCTTACACATCTTTTAGGGCCTGCATTGCAGGCCCTCTCTGACCTGTCCCTCTAATTAACGCTACCCATTCCAGAGACCTTTCCTTGGTGGCTGCTATTAAGATATTTTAGCAATAACCCTGTCCTTGATAGGTGACTTTGCCTTAGGATTCCATCTTCCTGATGGAATTATTTGATTCTACCTCTTCCTCAAGCTGAGTTAATTGCCAAGACCATAGGGAAATCTCACTACCTCCTCAGTTCACGCAGCAGGACCCCCATCCTTAACAAGGCAGCTTTCTGACAAAGTGTGTTAGATGGCCTCACACAAAACTTTCCTAGCAGGGGATTGGGAGGAAAGAAAAAAAAAGCAGAATAGAGAGGTGGGGGGCGGGGGAAGGGGGAAGGATGGAAATTTCTTTCAGTTGATTTCTTTGCTATAGAGAAGTCTTCAAAAATCGATTTTTAGCTGCAGACCCCAGATGTGTGAGCTGTTATGCTGAGGGAGGAAGAAAAAAAAATCAAATCTGCATTGGATCAAACTGTGATCTTTCATTCATCTGAACAGGCAGCCCTCTTGGTAAACAGAAAATTAGAAATTCAAACAAAAGGAAGAGGGAATGTCTGAGGCAGCACTGGCCCCAGGTAGAATTCTGAGGTTGGCAAAATGTGACTGCAGGATCTTCCAGTGCCCCATTCCCCACCTCCCCCAAGAAGAAACTCCCTTGAGCAAGGTAAAGAAAAGCAGAATTGGACTTTGCCTCTCTCTTGGCATCGCCTTCTCCTTTGTGGCAGATCTCCTGTCACTTGTCCCATTCAGTCTTGACATCATACGTCCCATTAGTGTTCTGTGATGTCAGCAAGAGACTCTCAGGAAGGGCTAATTGATATTTCAACCAACTGTTAATTAACTGATAATGAAATCTAAGCTCAAGATGCCCCATCAATCCAAGGATATTTGAGATTTGAAAAAGGGAGCTCTTGGAGAGCCCAAAGTCTTCAAGACACAAAATCTATGGTAGAGGAATAGTGTCAGTCACTCAGTTGTGTCTGACTCTTTGCAACCCCGTGGACTGTAGCCCACCAGGCTCCTCTGCCCATGGGATTCTCCAAGCAAGAATACTGGAGTAGGTTGCCATGCCCTTCTCTAGGGGATCTTCCCGACCCAGGGACTGAACCTGTTAATGCATTGCAGGCAGATTCTTTACCATCTGAGCCACCAGGGAATCCCAGATGAATAGTAAGCAGTGTGTTTACTGAGGGGAGTGGTGGATGCTGTGAGGTGCTGCCAAGATCCCTCTTCAGAAATGAAAGATGCATTATCTCAACTACTGAAGTACTTTTTAAAGACCCTTTGCAGTTAGCCCTTGCAGGGACTGCCTCAGCTGAAGGGGACTACTTCATCCATTCATTCCCCCTTCCCTGGGCAGCCTGCACCCAGTTACTAATGAACAGGAGATATGCCGGCTCAGCCTTCTTGTTGAGACAACTTCGGACACAAGTTTGGAAGATCAACCCATGTTCAGAACTCCCCCTAAGGCTGAATGAGGTTTCCGCTAAGACTACATTACAGCTCAATTTCCCCTCTTCAATCCCGCATCCTTCCCTTCTTCCCATAAGTATTTATCCTAAAGTTTCTTCCTAATAAGTGTCCTGCATCCCAATTCCCATCTCAAAGTCAGTCTCCCCAAGGAACCCAGTCTGGGACAGGGCAATGAGAGAAAGCCCTCTTTGGTAAATCCAGCACGCTTTGTTACTCCAGGTGCTGCACTTCCCCTGTTCTGTTTAGAAATGGTATTCCCTAGGTTATGCAATCCTTAAGCCCTGTGTTGTCATTGCTTCAAATCACAACATCTACTCATATGCATGCACTCATGAGCACCTAGCTATCTGCTCTACTGACCTCTGAGATTGCCTCTTGCAGGTACCTGACTCTTGCCCTGTGACCTGTTTCTGTCACTCGGGGCTTTGCAGTGTGTTTTCTCTGTACCACTCTCTGGCCTGCCAAGCTATTTCCCCACATCCTGATGCTTCTCCCACATCTGGTCCTCCTCAAAATGTGCATGCTCCAGCTTTGGAACTAAATATATCGCGGCATTGGGCATGTATTTACTCTTCTGAGCCTCCATTTCCCCAATGTGATTATGGCACAGACTGCTGATCAGCTCCCAATATCCATTATTCCTCCTTCCTTCCCCAGAGCATGTGACCACCTTTGTAGACATTTCTGAGCCTGCCTTGCAGCTAGGTGCCACATGACCATATTCTGACCAATGAAATGTAAGTAAGAGAAACTGCCTAGTATATTTAACTGCTATATTGTTCACCTAAAAGCAAGCTGTTTTACCTCCACATTCCTTTCTTTCTTTCTGCTGGCTAAGAAATCCCAAGAAGTAGAACACCTGCCTTGAATTCATAAATGCAAGCGAGTTTCAAATCAGCAAACTCTGCCAGTTTTATGAGATAAATAAGCTTCTAGTTTAAGTTACTGTAGGTGGGAGTTACAGTGGTTTTGCATGTATCATAACCAATATACATAAAACCAAGATAATAACCCTTACCTCACAGATCTCCTAATGACTAATCATCCTCAATGAGCATCTCTTCATCCCATGTCTTTTAACTTATCTCTAAATGAGGGGTTTTAAAAGAACAGATCTCAAGAGATACAGAATAACACAAGGAAAGATCCTCAGGTTAGAGCCCAGATAAGCCAGAATTCACCCTACATAAACTCTGTAATCCAGGGTCGAATCACTTAACCTCTCTGTGTTTTTGCTTCTTTGCTTTTGTAATTATCTGATAGGGTTGTTGTGAAAATCAAATAAAAAAATGTACGTAACATGCTTATGTAAATCTGTGTTACATGATGAGTGCCAGTTCTGTAGACTCTCAATCAAGGGTAGCCATTATTTGTCAGAGGGATGTGAACATGTGATCTGGAACCAGGCCATCTAGGATTGAATGCAAGCTCCTCTGCTTACAATATGTGTGAACTTAGGTGGGCTGCTAAGTCCCTCTGGATCTTAATTTCCATCTCTATAAAATAGGAATGATAATAGTATCTTCCTTATAGATTCATCATAAGGGTCAAATGAATTGATAGTTTAAAGTCCTAATAGAGAACCTAGCAGGCAGCAAGTGTTTAAAACTTCTACTTATTGATTATCACTATCAAAAACTCATTGCAGGGCTGATAGGTTAGGACTCTCCTCTCAAAACCGAAACGTAACCAAAGGTTCAACCTAGGGATAATGCATATTCCAGTGAAAATGAGATCTGCCCTCGATGACCTGCTGTTAGCTGAAATACTCATTATTAGAACCACATCTTCAAATTAAGGTGTGTTTTTAGAAAAATACTAGCCTCAAAGCAAAATATATTAACAGAAAATGAGACTGGTTGGCCTATTTTATAATTCAGAAGAAATACACTCAGTCACTTATTCATTTAAACATTTTCTTTAAAAAAAAAAATCTTTTTATTTTGTATTGGAGTAGAGTTGATTAACAATGTTGTGACAGTTCCAGATGAACAGTGAAGGGACTCAGTCATACATGTATCCATTCTCTCTCAAGCTCCCCTCCCATCCAGGCTGCCACATAACACTGAGCAGAGTTCCATGTACTATACAGTAGGTCCTTTTTGGTTATCTATTTTGAATACAGCAGTGTGTACATGTCCATCCCAAACTCCCTAACTATCACTTTGCCCATCCTTCCCCCTTGCAACCCTAAGTTTGTTATCTAAGTTTGTGAGCCTCTTTCTGTCATTGAAACATATTCTAAGAACCTATAAACATAGTTCAAGGCTCTTAAGATATTAAAAACAATAATAGAAATCTATTTCTCCAGAATACTATCAGATTGTAAAGAAAAAACATAGTGGAAGACACTGCTAACTGCCTTGGCAATATCTATTAATATATCCCTTCTCTCTTGATAACAAAATCAAATTTTATTTGGATAAGTAAAGTGCTAATTCCAAGAAATGGATTTTGAGTGCTCTTCCCAGCCTCTCTTGCAGCTAAGGTGGTCATGTGGCCCAGGTACAGCCACCAAACATAAGCAAAATCTACTGAGGAGGCAGTCCTGAAAAAGCATTTTCTTTTCTGGTAAGAGGAGACAAAGCAACTGGTTTGGTGCCTTTGTCTTTTTCCCTGGCTGTCCTCTTTCTATCCTGAACATCCATAAGATGTCTGAAACTGAAGCAGCTATCACATGATCTTAAGATAACAAGCATGAAAGGAAGCCTGATGAAAGAACAGACACACTAGCCCTGACATTCCCAAGCCACTCAATGAACCAACACCAGTATCCACGGACCTCCTGCCTTCTTGTTATAAGCGATTACAGATGATTCTTACTTGAAGCTGAAAGTATTCCTAAATATTCAGGCTCTCTCACAGAATACAGAGCTATAGAAGGCAGGTCCAGACAGTAGTTTCTAAGACATGAGGATATGCTCTTAAACTCAAGTTGTGGGTATGATATGAAAGTTGTGAAGAAGGTGCTAATACTAAACCATTCCCACTTCATCATTTCCTCTATCATGGATCCAAGTGGCTTATTGTTAATACTAAAGGGCACAAAGTACAGGGAACATGTACTCCTTGCCCTCATATAAAACCTTGCTCTATTAGAACAGACACTCTCCCTAGACCACGGCTTCTTTCTTTCCTCTCATTTCTGTTCTAGCACAGAACAATACTATCTCAAAGACTTTCTATGACTTTTCAACTCCAAGTCACACAGAGCAGTTAAGACCTATTAATATTTCAGCTCATTTTTCATTTGCAGGGCCATGATACTCATTGAACACAAACTATCTGTCTACCACAAAATGCACCCGAGTAGCTCAAAATGTATCCTTCTGGTTACAAAATGAGACAGTGCTTCAGGACCCCAGAAAACACCCTCCCGGTACCTCCTTTCAGGTCAATGCAAGGGCAATTTCTCTAGGACCTCTTCCACAATCCAGGGAATGAAATGGCCTCTTTTTTACATTATTAACCAGGAAAAAAAATTTAACCACTGAGTGGAGGGAGATGGCCATCTTTTTTAATCTGAAATATGACAGTCTACCTCAGAGAGAGCTTGGGAGGGGATGTGTGTGTGTATCTGTGTATATTCACACACAATCCTATGAATTATATCTTTTGCTATATTTATCTATTTAGTTCTTCAATTTGTATGAAAATAGTTTAGATAGTGAGAGATACTTCTGCTATCAACCTCACTTTATGTGAAGAAGTTGAGACGCAGAGTACATAGCTCTTAAGAATAGTATTAGAATTTAACCCAGACTGTCTGACCATACCTAAGGTGACTGTATACTTTACTGTGCAAAATAGCATTCTTTTCAGGGTGAAATGACTGTTATTAAAGATAAGGCCAGAATAGCAGGTGTGAATCAGGACTATCCAACATAAACTAGAATATAAGGTCACTCTAGGTATATGGACCTCAATGAAACAATTGAATGAAATAATGTATTTAAAGAATTCATCTACATGCCTGGAATATAATATGTGCTCCATATATAATACCCGTCTCTCAAGGTCATTTGAAGGACTTCATCGGATGGAAGGTATAAAGAGTTCCAGAGACACACAGTACCATCAAGTGATTCCTTAACATGCCTCTTCCACCCTGGTCTTGCTTTTTATGGAAGCGTCAGTTCTGGCACTTGACACCAGTCCCATGAGAGCAATGCAGGACCAGAAGAATGTGAGATGACCCAAGGCCTGCCTGTCTGCCTGCCTTGGGTTGATGGATGAGAAACCAGTAAACTGCTGAGAATAGCCCAAACACCCTTCTGCCACATGCCAGCAAAGAAGCCGGTGCTTCTGGAGCAGCCATTGATATCTGTCTGGGCATCTGATATCTCAGCTAAATTCAGACTGGCAATCAATAGACTCCTCCAGAGACCTCATTTCACAGGTTCCCTTAGCTCACCAGCATGTCATTTTGCAGTGGTGAGAACTTCAATCAGGGCGGCCGCTCGTTTCTAAGTAGTTGTCTGAAGTTTCCCATTTCCACCTCCACTCTTTTCCAGGTCTTTAATCACTTCATTTTACAGCAAGGAAAACATTTTATCAAGGGCCACTTTCCTTAAGGTGGGATTAGATATCGAGTCATGAAATCATGGAAATTCTAGATAAAGCCAGATTGCTTTAAAAGCTTCTAGTCTGATCCCCTCAATTTACAGATTAAGAAACTGAGATACAATAAGAGACTCACTTAATGTAATAGGAAAATTATTTTAGCATCAGAATGGAGTTGGGTGCAGGACTCTGGAGTTGGACTACCTAGATTCAGATTTTACCTCCATCACATTCAATTTACTTTCTTTTTCTGTGCCTCACTTTTCTCATCTATAAACTGGGGCTAATCATAATATCTACCTGCTTATTTCTAGAAGGATTAAAAGAGCTTAAAACTCCTCAGCACGGTTTCCTAGGACTTAGAATAAGCATTAGATAAATGTTGCATTTTATTATTAATATTGATGGAGCTGGTACAAGGTTTTACATCTCAGAAGGAAAAACTGAATTGTCAAATTCTGGGTGCATCCTTAGGAAAAAGGACATTTTTAAAGGTTTTGGAATTTTAAATGTTTTTCTTTGATAGCATATAATGCTTTCAAGGTAAATTAGCTTGACCGGCATTTCTTAAACTGTATTCCTTGATGTAGATGTATTAATGGTGGTTTCTTCCAAAGCAGGGAATTCCTTAAAATCCCTAGTTTGGTGGTCATACAAGTTTGAGAAATACTAGGCCTTCTATTGCTTCCTCATAATGGAGATTCATAATGTACTTGAACATATTAAAGATCCAAGAAGTTGTGCAGGAAAGAAATCTGTGTGATGCTATTTAGGCTGCCATTTCCCAAATATACTTGACACAAAATCCATTCAAATATCCCCACCGACACTAGTATCCCAGAACACAGTTTGAGAAATTCTGAATTAGATCAAAGCTTCTTGACATCTCCCACTCAAAATCAGAAGCCAAGCCATGTCACCTAACACTCCACAGCTTCCCAAACTGAAAAAAACCTAGCAAATAATCTAGATGTGACATATTCTGCCCAGCCCAAGACTCCCATGCAGAGTCTTTTTTTTTTTTTTAACTAAAAAAAAACTATGTACTTGGCTGCATCAAGTCTTAGTTGCCGCTTAGTTGCCCTGGACACGTAGGGTCCGAGTTCTCCGACCCGGGATCCAGCCTGAATCTTCTGCATTGGTAGGTGGATTCTTAACCACTGGACCACCAGGGAAGTCCAGTTCTGAGTCTTGACAATCATCTTTGTGTATCTTTACTCTGTCACTCACCCCTTAGCTACAGCTAATTGGATGAGAGGTGGGCACCTGACTGAGGATGGACCAATCAGATGCTCCCCAGAGACAGCTCGGCAGAGGGAGGTGATCCAGCTCTGAAGTTAAAGTCTCCAAACTCTTACTGATGGAAACTCAAACTATTCTGCTTAGCGCCTATTTCTCAAATGCTTCCCATCTAGTGGTAAAGATGGTGGCATGCATCGCCTACTTACATCCTATTTCTCACTTCCCACAATTTCATGAAAAGTTTCAGAACTGATTTTGGTAGGCCCTAATTGGCACCACTTGGGTCACTGACTCATCCTGAACCAATCAGAGAGGACAAGAGATATGGACCTCTGATTGACTGGGCCTCAGTCATGTGGCCATTTCTGAAGCCAGAAGTGACAAAAAAACAAAACAACCCATCTAAATCTCACAGGACTGAGGGTATAGGAAGGGTGGTTCCCCAAAGTAAAACTGAGTTTCCATAACCAGGAGAGGCAGTAAAGGATGGACAGAGAAAAACAAAGATTTCCACCATACCCAGGGCCACATTACAACTTTTATGGCACTTCCACTTCCTTCCACCATAAAGACATATATATTTAAAATTGTATTTTATGACTGTGTTGTCATAAAGACAAATATAATCCAGGCTGAATTATATTCATATTTTTCTTCTGATTTTAGAAGAAATTGAAACATTTTTGTGGACTCTAGGCACTTCATCTACTGTGGCAATGGATAAATTAGCCCTGACTACACCAGCTTGCAGAAGGAAATCTTTCCAGGAGAAACTTGTGCCTACCGACCAGCAAGTACTCTCCCTGTGCCTGCCTTGCACACCATCCTCTAGCTTGTCCCAAGAGCTCATGAGGCGGGGCAGCCAGCTTTGCTACAGAACCAACCTGGAGAAAAGGGAGCCAAGTGAATTATGGGCTTCTTAATAAGTACAATCTTCCTGCTAAGGGGTTTATCTGCCAAAGTGCCTTAATCTGCTTTCAGAGTTCACATTCATTAACTGTCCAATCTCTGAATAGTGCTGATAGCCCCCTTCACAAATCTCTCATTTGCCAAGTTATATTCATGGTTGTTACTTTTAGGATTACATGAAGTCAGTAACCTTTTACTTTCTCCCTCCCCAACTCCACCCCCATAGTTTGAAGAGAGATGAACCAAAGGGATGTTTTCATGGAGAGGAAAAACAGAGAAAGAAACAAGCTGAAAAGGGCCCTGACAACTTTGAAATCAAAGTCCAAAAGGGACTTTTTGAGATTAGCGAGAAAATCTCTTGTCCCTAGTAATTCACCCTAAACTACTATGGGCATAAGGAATGCCAGTCAGCATAGTGCGGATCACACATTCCTGTCTGTCAACCATTTGCTTAACACATTGGTGGGTTTTCATATTTGTGTATCAACTGTACAATTACTTATTAAGCTTTTGTTTACTTTAATCCACCTCACTTTTCCCCCACATAACCTTATTCAAAGCATTGCCATCCATGAGATCAGAAGTTTGATATACCAGTTATATTTTTTTCTGATACATTTAATTAAATATTAACTATTCAAATAGAAAACACTCCTGGTAAGACACCTACCACTAATTAGCTGTGTGACTATAGCAGGTCACTTGCCGTCTCTGAGCTTCAGTTTCCTGGCCCAGTTGACCTCTAAAAGGTCTATGATTCTAAAATTCCTGACATATTTACGCAGTTGAATTTTCTGTGATCGTGTTTACTTTTTCTCCCACTTTTCTGGCTTTTATTTTTCTGAGTATTAATTTTAAAATGAGGGGGGAGACTATATAAACTTTGAAACTAAAATATATCTTAAGCTACTCTTTTTCCTTTATTTTCTATATTCCAAATCTACTGCATTTTTTTTCAGACTTCTGTTTACCCAAGCTCCTTCAGAACTTCAAAGGTTTTGCACATACTATTCCTTCTGGAGGCAATGCTTTTCCCACAAGTTAACACTTACTCACCCTTCATATCTCAGTTTAGTGTTCCTCATTCAGGGAAGCCTTCCCAACTTTTTTACCGCCACATCTGCTATGAGTCAGGTCTTTTTGTTAAATGGTTCCATATTAGTCTATTTCTCAGATGTAAATTCGGGGGGCATCATTTTAGTGTCTGACCTCCTCACTAGAATTTAAGTTTCAGGAGAGCAGGAATAGCATTTGGTTTTCTTGCCACTGTGTTTCCAGAAATTTCTATAATGTTTAGCACACAGTTGTTGTTTAGTCACTAAGTCATGTCTGACTTTTTTGAGACTCCATGGACTGTAACCCACCAGGCTCCTCTGCCCATGGAATTTTCCAGGCAAGAATACTGGAGTGAGTTGCCATTTCCTTCTCCGTGGGATCTTCCCAGCCAACATCTCCTGCATGACAGGCATATTCTTAACCACTGAGCCACCAGAGAATCCCCTAGCATACAGTAGGCACCCAATTTGTTGAATGAATAAAATATCCAGGAGGGGGTAGTTTTGAAACTTCATAGAAACTCACATTTCTTTTGGTAACCTGTTCTAGGGACTCTCAACCTTTTCAGTCACAAATGATGCTCAGTGTCTGTCCTAAATTCTTTCTCCTGGCAGGGAAAACATTTTAGAAATAGAATTACATCTGAATGCTATAGTCTTGGAGAGCCAAGGAGAAATTACAGGTTGCTTCTCTGATGAAGCCCTGGGAATTTCCTCCTACTCTCCACACAAGGCTAAATCCAAATGTTCCTGATGCATGTTAATTGCGAATGAAGCCTACTGTTACCTGTTTCAATGCAATTATCTATTAAGTTCAGCCCAAGACTCCCAAGAGCTGCACTGTGTCTCTGCTGAATGGCTTTCTCTGGTAACTGGGGCTCAGTGAGCCTGTGCCGGGGAAATGCCAGAGAATGAACGCTCTGGAGATTAGTGATCAACCACTGACTGATGCTAGTTGATGGATAAATACTCCAGCTCCCATGCTATCCCAGGTGGGATAATCTGATTGCCCATAGTGGTAACCTGCTTAATAACACACTCTTTATTGGCTTATTTCCTTTCATTGTTTCATTTGCCCTGCCTCCTACAGTGTTGGACACTGTGAATCACTATCCATATGTCTCTTCACTGAAGGACTTGCTGCCCTAGCTGCTGGGAGTGCTGTTAGCAGATGACCTTCAGTTGTCAGTCCCTTTAGGAAATGCCTCGGCTACAGAGAGCTCCCTTGCTCAAGGACACACCTTGCTGGGGAAGCCTACATCCAATGACTGACTGATACAGGGTTATGAAGGCTCAGAGCCATCCTACCCAAGTTTAGGACGACTTGGAGGGTCATTCTAGCTTGAGAGCTACCTGCAGAGTTGGCTCCGGTTGTTGCTGAGCCTCACTGTGTCTCACTTCCCCCAGCCATCCCTGCTTCCTGAGTGCGTGTGTGCTAATTTACTCTCTTTGCCACTCTATGGACTGTAACCCTCTAGGCTCCTCTGTCCATGGGATTCTCCAAGCAAGAATACTGGAGTGGGTAGCCATGCCCTCCTCCAGGGGATCTTCCTAACCCAGAGGCTGAACCCACATCTCCTGAGGCTCCTGCATTGCAGGCAGATTCTTTACTGCCTGCTTTCCCACTCTTCCCTTATATATACATGTTGATTCCAAAGGCATTCTTTAATAAACATCCTGGTGCTAACTCCTTCTCAGAATCTGCTTTTGGGACTTCCCATCTCTACTAGGAGGAGAGCTAGTGAGCCAGTCAGCTATCCAGCTGTGCCCCTCATAGAGAGGGAAGGCTCTACAAGGAAGAAAGAGAGCTTACTAGAAGGCTCCTCTTACCAGTATTCACAGCCTACAAAGCTGCTCTTGGATTATCCCTATTAGTAACAGTATTGAATACCTATAGCATTGATCACCTACAAATTCTTAAACTTCTCCAATGTTAAAATTATTATCCCAACTATTATATTAATACAATTAACATGATTATGAAAAATAACATGATTTGAATCACTACCACAACCTATGCTGCTGCTGCTGCTGCTAAGTCACTTCAGTCGTGTCCGACTCTGTGCGACCCTATAGATGGCAGCCCACCAGGCTCCTCCGTCCCAACCTATAGCTTACTGATTAGTTTTATCAGCCTGTTTTTTCTTAATCAATTTAATGACAACAGCCTTAACTTTTCATTAATCTTCTCCAACTCCTATCGGCACCTTTATGAATTTTAAAAACATGACTCTTACCACTAATATTCATTGCCAATCAGTGTCACCTATTGAAAGAATCACCAGGGACTTCCCTGGTGGTCCAGTGGTTAAGAATCCATCTTCCAACGGAGGGGACTCAATTCCATCCGTGGTCAGGGAACTAAGATCCCACACGCCCCAGGACAATTTAGCCCATGTGCTGCAACTACTGAACCTGAGCACTCTAGAGCTCGCAGACCACAGCCAGAGAAATCTACACATGGCAGTGAAGAGCCCGTGTGCTGCAACTAAGATCCAGTGCAGCTCAATAAATAAATATTAAGAAAAAAAGAATTACCAACTTGGAAAAAGGAAAAATTAAGGCTGTTGCCATTAAATTGGTTAAGAAGAAATAGGCTGATAAAACTAATCAGTAAGCTATAGGTTGGGACGGGGGGACTTCCAGATGTTCAAGCTGGTTTTAGAAAAGACAGAAGAATCAGAGATCAAATTGCCAACATCCGCTGGATCATCAAAAAAAAAAGAGAGTTCCAGAAAAACATCTATTTCTGCTTTCTTGACTATGCCAAAGCCTTTGACTGTGTGGATCACAATAAACTGTGGAAAGTTCTGAAAGAGATGGGAACACCCGACCACCTGACCTGCCTCTTGAGAAACCTATATGCAGGTCAGGAAGCAATAGTTAGAACTGGACATGGAACAACAGACTGGTTCCAAATAGGAAAAGGAGTACATCAAGGCTGTATATTGTCACCCTGCTTATTTAACTTATATGCAGAGTACATCATGAGAAACGCTGGGCTGGAGGAAGCAGAAGCTGGAATCAAGATTGCTGGGAGAAATATCAATCACCTCAGATATGCAGATGACACCACCCTTATGGCAGAAAGTGAAGAGGAACTAAAAAGCCTCTTGATGAAAGTGAAAGAGGAGAGTGAAAAAGCTGGCTTAAAGCTCAACATTCAGAAAACTAAGATCTTGATATCTGGTCCCATCACTTCATGGCAGATAAATGGGGAAACAGTGGAAACAGTGTCAGACTTTATTTTGGGGGGCTCCAAAATCACTGCAGATAGTGATTGCAGCCATGAAATTAAAAGACGCTTACTCCTTGGAAGGAAACTTATGACCAACCTAGATAGCATATTCAAAAGCAGAGACATTACTTTGCCAACAAAAGTCCATCTAGTCAAGGCTATGGTTTTTTTCAGTAGTCATGTATGGATGTGAGAGTTGGACTGTGAAGAAAGCTGAGCGCCGAAGAATTGATGCTTTTGAACTGTGGTGTTGGAGAAGACTCTTGAGAGTCCCTTGGACTACAAGGAGATCCAACCGAAGGAGATCAGCCTTGGGTGTTCTTTTGAAGGAATGATGCTAAAGCTGAAACTCCAGTACTTTGGCCACCTCATGCGAAGAGTTGACTCATTGGAAAAGACCCTGATGCTGGGAGGGATTGGGGGCAGGAGGTGAAGGGGATGACAGAGGATGAGATGGCTGGATGGCATCACCGACTCAATGGACGTGAGTTTGAGTGAACTCTGGGAGTTGGTGATGGACAGGGAGGCCTGGCGTGCTGCGATTCATGGGGTTGTAAAGAGTTGGACACAACTGAGTGACTGAACTGAACTGAAATGAATCATGCTATATATGTTCCTAATTAGAACATTCACAGCCACAGGATTGATTCCATTCTGTATCTTATTGGAAGCAACTCTAATCCCAACATTGTTATTACTCACTGAGGAAACCAAAGAGAACAACTTAATGCAGGACTTTACTTTTTGTTTTACACACTAGTAGCATCTTCTCCACTCCTAGTTTCTCATATATATCCAAAATACTATAGGTTCATGAAACTTTTTAATGATCCAACACTGAACCCAACAAAATCTAACTCTTGATCCAACATTTTGCTAGGATGCAAAATAGGTTTTATAATTTTAAAAAATACCCCTCCAACTGCTAAAATTGCATGTCAAAGCCCCTATTCTATAATTATTGCAGCCACAGTACTCAAACTTGGGGGCCCTGGTATGCTATGAATCACAGTGATCCTATACCCCTTAACAAACCATATAGCATATCCACACCTCATATTAGGAATAATCATAACTAGCTCAATCTGCTTGCACCAAACAGACTTAAAATCACTCACCATGATTCATTTACCACATAGCACTTGCCATCACAGCTATCCTCATCCAAACACATTGAAGTTATTTAGGGGCCACTGCCCTGATAATCAGTCATGGCCTCAAGTCATCTATATTATACTGCCTGGAAAATTCAAATTACAAATGTATTCAGAGCCAAACCATAATTTTAGCCTGTGGCCTACAGATCTCTTCCACTAATGGCAACATGATGACTACTAGCAAGTCTTACAAATCTAGCATTACCCCCCAACAATCAACTTCATTGGAGAACTATTGGTAGTCATCTTTTTCATGTTCCAACATCACCATCATCCTAATAGGGATTAATGCAGTCAATACTGCTATAGACTCTCTCTGTATACTAATCATAACACAATATTTACATGAGAAAAGTGAAAAGTGTGAAAGTAAAAGAGTTAGTCACTCAGTCATGTCTGACTCTTGGCAACCCCATGGACTGTCCATGGGATTCTCCAGGCAAGAACACTGGAGTGCATTGCCATTTCCTCCTCCAGGGGATCTTCCCAACCCAGGGATTGAACCTGGGTCCCCCTCACTGCAGGCCAATTCTTTATCATCTGAGCCACTGGGGAAGCTCTTACCCAAGAAAACGCCCTTGTAACTCTGCACCTATTACCCCTCCACTATCACTCAACCCCAAATTATTTTGAGCTCCATGTGCTGTCAAATACAGTTTGACAAAAACATTACATTATGAATCTAGCAACAGAAATTCAAATATTTTTATTTACCAAAAAGGTATACAAGCACTGCTAATTCATGTCTTCATAATTAACCAAACTTCTAAAAGAAAAAGGAGTAATCCATCTGTCTTAGGAACCAAAAAACTGGTACAACTCCAAATAAAAGTAATAAGTTTATTCCCCTCTTCTAATTTAGTCACACCAGTTACATTAACTCTACCAATTAAAATAACAATCTCCAATGTCCACAGGAGCAACCTATGTTCATTTTATGTCTCACATGTCTTTATTACAAGCTTAATTTCCACAACAGTATTCACTTACTCGGGCCAGGGAATAACCATTTCAAACTGACATTGAATTACTTACTCTCTCTGCTAAGTCGCTTCAGTAGTGTCCGACTCTGTGTGATCCCATAAACAGCAGCTCACCAGGCTCCCCTATCCCTGGGATTCTCCAGGCAAGAACACTGGAGTGGGTTGCCACTTCCTTCATGCTACTTTCATGCCAATGCATGAAAGTAAAAAGTGAAAGTGAAGTCGCTCAGTCGTGTCCAACTCTTCGAGACACCATGGACTGCAGCCTAACAGGCTCCTCTGTCCATGGGATTTTCCAGGCAAGAGTACTGGAGTGGGGTGCCATCATCTTCTCTGGAATTACTTACTATGCAACCCTAAAACTGTCACTTATACATTACTTCTCAATGACATTCATAACAGCAGCAAATTCATCACATGGTCAGTCATAGAATTCCCAATATTCTATACACACTCAGACTCTAACATTAATGGTTTCTTCAAATATCTACTTGTATTTCTCATCACTATACTAAGTTTTAGTTACTGCCAACAATCTTCTCCAACAGTTTAGTTGGTATTGTACCCTTTTTGCACATGGGATGAGTAGCAGGACCAAACAGACAAAACCACTACTGATCTTCAAATCATTTTACCTAACCTCATTGGTCTCCAGTTGGATCCATTATCAACAGCATGGTTATCACTCAAATGCATGAGACTTCACAACAAATTTTCAGACTTACATCACATTAGTTTATCCCTGGTCTGGTTTCTCCTAGCTGTAGCTGGAAAATCTGCCCAATTTGGCCTTCACCCATGACTCCCCTCAGGAATAGAGGGACACATTCCAGTCTCAACCCCATGCCACTCAAACAACAGTTGAGGCAGGTGTTTTCTAATATCCTTTATCATCCACTAAGAGAAAACAATAAAACAATCCAAACAATGACATTATGCCTAGGAGCCATCATCATACTATTTATAGCAATCTGTGTTCTCACCCAAAACAACATTAAAAAAAAAAAGGTCACCTTTTCTATCTTGAGCTAACAAGGCCTTAAAATGGTAAACACTGGCATTAACCATCCCTACCTAACCTTCCCCCATATCTGCACACAAGCACTTTTCAAAGCAATGCTATTTATGTGCTCCAGATCCATTGTTCACAATCTAAATTATGAACAAGATATTCAGGAAATAGGAAGTCTGTTTAGAGCAATACCTTTCACCACAACCTCCGTCATCATCGGAAGACTCATGTTAACAGGAATGCCTTTCCTCAGAGGTTTTTGTTCCAAAGAGCTGCTCATTGAAACAGTCAACACATCCTGTACCAATGCTTGAGCCCTCCTAATTATACCTATTGTCACATCCCTAACAACTGTCTATAGCACTCAAATTCTTTGCTCTTGCTCTTAGGACAACCTCGCTTCTCTACTCTAACTTGAATTAATGAATATAATCCACTCCTAATTAATTCTATCAAACACCTTTTAATTGGAAGTGTTTTTGCTGGATTCTTTATCTCCAGCATCATCTCTCCAACAACAATTCCACAAATAACTACGCCTTACTATTTGAAGTTAACAGCCCTTGCTGTGACTATTTCAGGATTTATTCTGGCACTTGAAATCAACTTTACTACACAAAAATCTAAATTCAATTATCCTTCAAATCTATTCAGATTCTCTAATCTTCTCAGATACTTTCCAGCTATCATACACAGTCTCTCACCATATCTAAATCCATCAAGGAGTCAGAAATGAGCATCACTACTGTTAGACCTGATTTGATTAGAAAACGTGTTACCAAAATCTACCTTATTTTTCCAAATAAAAATTTCTATACTAGCCCTAGACCAAAAGGGCCTAATGAAAGTTTATTTCCTCTCCTTCCTCATTACACTTGCCTTAAGAATAGTTCTATTTAATTTCCATGAGTTACTTCCATAATTATCACAATGCCAATAAACAATGACCAACCAGTAACAGACACCAGCCAAGTACAATAATGCAGCAATTCGTATAGCTTCCTCAGTAGAAAACCCAGAATCTCCAGTATCATAAATCACTCAGTCTTCCATGCCATTAAAATTACACACAATCTCTACTTCGCCGTCCTTGAAAATGTAAAGAACCACTGCAAGCTCAGTGGTCACAGCTCTTATATAACCAAAAACTACTAACATACGCCTAGATGGGACTTCCCAGCTGGCACTAGTGGTAAAGAACCTGCCTGCCAAAGCAGAAGATATAAGGGACGCAGGTTCAATCCCTGGGTCAAGAAGATCTCCTAGAGAAGGGTGTGGCAACTCACTCCAGTATTCTTGCCTGGAGAATCACATGGACAGAGGGGCCAGGCAGGTTACAGCTCATAGGGTCGCAAAGAGTCGGACATGACTTAGTGACCGAACAACAACCAGGTATTTCTTTAATTCTACAAATGTTAACAGGGTTATTCCTAACAACACACTGTACATTAGATACAGTAACTGTCTTTTAATTTGTAACCTATATCTGCCGAGATATAAATTACAGATGAACTATCCAGTATCTACAGCTTCTGTATTTTTTTATCCATGTAGGGCAAGTACTGTATTATGGATCTTACACTTTCCCAGAAATATGAGACATCAGAATCATCCCTACTATTTACAGTAATAGCTATAGCATTTATAGGTTACGTGTTACCATGAGGCCAAACATGCTTCTAAGGAGCAACTGTCATTACAAATTTCCTACAAATTCCTTACATTGGAACCAGCCTGGTAGAATGAATCTCAGGAGAATTCTCAGTTGACAAAGCCACTCTTACACAATTCTTCTTCCACTTTACCCTTCCATTTATTATTGCAGCTTTAGCATCCACTTGTTATTCCTTCATGATACACACTCTAATAATCCAACAAGAATTTCATCCGACATGAACAAAATCCCATTTCATCCATACTGCACAAAGATATCTTGGTGCCTTGTTCCAGTTTCTGATCCTACCAGTACTAGTAATAGTACTAGTACTATTCCTACCTGACCTTCTAGAGACCCAGACAACTATATCCCAGCTAACCCCCCTCAACACTCCCCGCTACCACATCAAACCAGATGGATACTTCTTATATCCATATGCAATCCCACAATCAATTTCCAACAAACTAGAAGGTGTACTAGCCTTAACCTTCTCAATCTTAATTTTACCAGTTATCCCAATACTTCATATATCAAAACAGTGAAATACAGTACTCAATCCCTTAGCCAATGTCTATTCTGAGTACTCACAGTAGGTCTGCTAACATGAATCGGAACTTGCTGAACACCCATTTATTATCACTGGGCAACTAGCATCTATCTTATGTGCTGTGCTGTGCTTAGTTGCTCAGTCGTGTCCAACTCTTTGTGACCCCATGGACTGTAGCCTGCCAGGCTCCCCTGGGGATTCTCCAGGCAAGAATCCTGGAGTAGGTTGCCATGCCCTCCTCCAGGGGATCTTCCCAACCCAGGGATTGAAGCCAGGTCTCCTGCATTACAGGCAGATTCTTTACCGTCTGAGCCACCAGGGAAGTCCAAGAATACTGTAGTGGGTAGCCTAACCCTTCTCCAGGGGATCTTCCCAACCCAGGAATCAAACTGGGTCTCCTGCATTGCAGGTGGACTCTTTACCAGCTGAGCTACCAGGGAGGCCCAACTCCTCGTCTATATACCACTAACACGCATCGTTGAAAACAACCTCCTAAAATGAAGAGTCTTTGTAGTATATTTATTTCCTTGATCTTATAAACTAGAAAAGGAAAATAACACATCTCCCTAAGACTCAAGGAAGAAGCTCCAGTCCTACCATCAGAACTCAAAATTGAAATTCTACTTAAGTATTCCCTGAAAATTTGTTATGGGACACTTACACTACCTTTAAGTACTGTATGAGTATTAATAACGGCACTGTTAAAATCAACACTACTATGTATTTTGTGCAATATGTGCCCTTCCATATGTGCTGAGCTGTGCTAAGTTGCTTCAGTAATGTCTGACTCTTTGCAACCCTATGTACTGCAGCCCACCAGGCTCCTCTGTCCATGGGATTCTCCAAGCAAGAATACTGGAGTGGGTTGCCTTGCCATATACATAAGCACAACATATACCTATTATACATAATAAATGTATACTCATATACCCATGGTTATAAACATGTACATTATCTTATTGACTTTACATAATATATTATACTGGTCAACTCACATTCAACCCTTGTCTCTACAAATATCTATCAAGTAACGGAACAACTTGATATTACATAGAACATATACATTTATTAATCATACATACTGCATTGAGTCAAATCATTACCATAACCAATGTGCCTGTGTGCTTAGTCACTCATTATGTCCAGCTCTTTGTGACCCCATGGACTGTAGCTCATCCAGGTTACTCTGCAGATGGAATTTTCCAGGCAAGAATACTGGAGGGGTTGCCATTTCCTACTCCAGGGGATCTTCCCAACCCAAGGATCGAACCCATGTTTCTTTGCGTCTCCTGCATTGGCAGGTGGATTCTTTACAACTGCGCCACTTGGGAAGCCCACCATAACCAATAACCAGAGCTTAACCAGCAATCTGTAAGAAACCATCAACCTGCCCACAAACATATTTCTCTTATTGATCCAAGCCCATAAATCATGAGAGTTTCTATGAATGAGCTATATACTTGGTATATGGTTCTTACTTCAGGGCCATCTCATCTCACCTAAAACTGCCCACTCTTTCCCCTTAAATAAGAAATCTTGATAGACTAATGACTAATCTGCCCATCCTCACATGTAATTTTGGTTTCATGTGTTTACTTTTATTTTTTTTTAATTTGGGGGAATACTATGCCTCTGCTATGACTGTCAATGGCCTTGACACATTCCAGCAACTTGTAGATGAGCCTAAATTAAATATTATTTCCCAACATTGTCAGCCAATGGTTATGGGACATGAAGCAATTACACAAATATATACACACATGCATACACACACAAACGTATTGGGTAAATAGCCTGTTTAATCAGACTCCCCTTATTATATTCATCATCATCCTGCCAAATCCCTCAAACAACAGATTAACCTTTTTTTTTTTAATCAACCCAAAGCTAGTATAACTACAAAGTAGTCTCTGAAATATACCAGTGAATTATTTAGATATGCCTGGAATGCAGGAGACCCAGGTTCAATCCCTGGGTGGGGAAGATCTCCTGGAGAAGGGAATGGTAACCCACTCCAGTATTCCTACCTGGAGAATCCCATGGACAGAGGAGGCTGGTGGGCTACAACAGTCCATGGGATCGCTAAGAGTTGGATTTTTACTTTCACAGCTTACACAGACACCCTCCTAGATCTGCCACTTACTTCCAACAAAATCAAAATTAAAATACATCTTAAAAATACACAAAAGAAAAAATTAAACACTTAGTTACTAATTTCAACACAATCCAAACTACTACACTGAATACCAATATATCACCTAAATACACAAATCTTGTACTAACAAAATCATATTCAACCTGTTAATATAGCTTAATAATTAAAGCAAGACACTGAAAATGCCTAGATGAGGTTACCTATTCCATAAATACATGGGTTTGGTCACAGCCTTCCTATTAATTTTTAATAAAATTACACATGTAAGCATCTCTATCCCAGCGAGAATGCCCTCGAAATCATCAAAGATGGAAAGGAGCAAGCATCAAGCATAGCAAAAAGCAGCTCACAACACCTTGCTTAACCACACCCCCCACTGGAAACAGCAGTCATCAACATTAAGCCATAAATGAAAGTTTGACTAAGTTATATTACCAATCAGGGTTGGTACATTTTGTGCCAAATACTATGGTCATACAATTAACCCTAATTAATAGAAATCTGGCATAAAGAGCACCCCAAAGTAAAGTCCTTGCTATGCTGTAAAAAGTCCTAGCTCAATTAAGAACTAGCTACAAAAGTGACTTTAACATTTTGACTCATGACAGCTAAGATCCAAAATGGGATTAGATAACCCACTATGCATGCATATGTGCTAAGTCGCTTTAGTTGTGTCCAACTCTTTGAGATCCTATGGACTATACCCCACCAGACTTCTCTGTCCATGGAATTCTCCAGGCAAGAAAATTGGAGTTGGTAGCCATGCCCTCCTCCATGGGATCTTCCATATCCAGGGATCAAACACGTCTCTCTGGCTCCTCAGATGGATTCTTTACCACTGAGCCACTGGGGAAGCCCATCTCAGTATGTTTAGCCCTGCTGCTGCTGCTAAGTCGCTTCAGTCGTGTCCGACTCTGTGAGACCCCATGGACGGCAGCCCACCAGGCTCCCCCGTCCCTGGGATTCTCCTGGCAAGAACACTGGAGTGGGTTGCCATTTCCTTCTCCAATGCATGAAATTGAAAAGTGAAAGTGAAGTCGCTCAGTCATGTCTGACTCTTCGAGACCCCATGGACTGCCACCCACCAGGCTCCTCCATCCACGGGACTTTCCAGGCAAGAGTACTGGAGTGGGCTGCCATTGCCTTCTCCATGTTTAGCCCTAAACTCAAATAATTAAACAAAATTATTTGCTAGAATACTACCAGCAAAAGCCTAAAACTCGAAGGACTTGATGGTGCTTCAAGCCCCTTTAGGGGAGTCTGTTCTGTAATCAATAACTCACCAACCCTTGCTAACACAGTCTATATACTGTCACCTTCAGCAAACCCTAAAAGGAACAATAGTAAGTATAATTATCAGAAATAAAAATGTTAGGTCAGGATGTAGCCTATGGCATATGAAGAAACAGGTTACATTTTCTACCTCAGGAATATAACACAAAAGTTTCTTATGAAATTAAAAACCAAAGACAGATTTATTAGTAAATTAAGAATGGCACGTTAGGAACTTCCCTGGTGATTCAGTGGTTAAGACTTCGCCTTCCAATGCTGGGGGTGCAAGTTCGATCCCTGGTCAAGGAGCTAAGACTCCACATGCCTCATGGCCAAAGAAACAAACAGAAGCAATATTGCAACAAATTCAATATAAATTTTTTTTTAATGTTCCACATAAAAAAATCTTTTTTAAAAAATGGTGGGCTTAATGGAATAGGGCTATGAAGTACACACACACCAACCATCACCCTTCACAAATATGGATAACTTTTCACAAGCTGTTGACAAGTACCAAACATACAGGAGGAGACAAATCGTAAGCCTACTGGAAAGTGTGCTTGGACAAATCAAAATGTAGCTTCTAGTTTATACCCAGGAGATTTCATACCGCATGAATGCTTTGAACTAAAACTAGCCCAAACTACCCACCCAACTCAACTAACATGAGAAAATTAAATAAAGCATTCAATCAACATCTAAAGTGTAGGAGATAAAAATTTAAACTTGACTTTATAGAGAAAGTACCACAAAGGGATGACGAAAGAAGCACTAAACTGCCAAAAAGTAAGGCTTACTTATCCTTTTACCTTTTGCAGAATGATATAAGTAGAAAACTGTAACAGAGAGCACTTAAGTGAAATACCCCCAAACCAGATGAGCTACTTATGAACAGTTTACAGAAACAAATTCATCTATGTGGCAAAACAGTGAGAAGATTTACAAGCAGAGGTGACAAGCCTGACGAGACTGATGATAAGCTGGCTGTCCAGAAAAGATTGTTAGTTCAACTTTAAATATTACTTTAAAAATCATAACTTTTAAAGTAATTTTAAATATTACTCTAAAAAGATACAACTTTTTAAACACAAAATACAGCTTTTCTTAGAAAGCATAAACAATTTCACAGTTGGCTTAAAAGCAGCAACCAATTGAGAAAGCATTCAAGGATTTGCCTGGTGGTACAGTGGATAAGAATCTGCCTGCCAAAGAAGAGGACACGGGTTTGATCCCTAGTCCTGGAGCATTCCACATCTGGGAGCAAGTAAGCCCATTTCATTTAGCACAACTACTGAAGCATGCTCACTCTAGAGCCTGAGAGCCGCAACTACTGAGCCCACATGTTGCAGCAACTGAAGGCCCTGCACCTAGAGCCTGTGCTCCACAACAAGAGAGGCCCCCACAGTGAGAAGCCTGCGGACCACGGTGAAGAGCAGCCCACGGTGGCCTAAACTAGAGAAAGCTGGCATGGAGCAATAGAGACCCAGTGCACTGAAAAAATAAATTATATATATATATACACACACACACATAAAAGAAAGCATTCAAGCTCAAAACACATTCATCTTAACACCAACAATAAACAAACCAACTCTGTTGCAATACTATTAACAGAAGCAATACTATTAACCTGAGTAAGAAAAAAATTATCCCGGCATAAGTCTATAGCAGAGTAGATAGCCCCCTAATAGTTAACAACAAAATTTAAACCTAATCCAACACTTAATTATTTATTCAAACAATGGTTAACCTAACACAGGCATGCATTTAAGGAAAGATTACAAAAGCTAAAAGGAACTTGGCAAACACAAACCCTGCCTCTAAAATTATTTACCAAAATCATCACCTCTGCCATCACTAGTGTGAGAGGCATTGCCTGCCCAGTGACGTGTTTAATGGTCATGGTATCCTGACCATGCAAAGGCAGGAAAATCATTTCTTCTATAAGTAAGGGCTTGTATGACTGGTCACATGAGGCTTTTACTATCTCTTACTTTTGATCAGTGAAACTGATCCTCCTGTGAAGATGTGGGAACAGTAGAATAAGGCAAGAAGACCCTATGGAGCTTTAATTAACTAATCCAAAAAAATAAATATAATAAACAATAACCAAACCTTAGAGGGGATAACAAAGATTTTAATGGATTCAGAATTTTTGATGGGGTGATCTCAGAAAATAAAATAACTTCTGAGTGATTAAAATTTAGACCACCTAGTCAAAATGTCTAATCACTTATTGATCCAAAATACTGATCAAGAGAACAAGTTACTCTAGGGATAGCAGAAGGATCCTACTCTAGAGTTCATATCGACAACAGGGTTTAGGACCTCAATGTTGAATCAGGACAAGCCAATGATGTAACTGCTTTTAATGGTTCGTTAGTTCAACAATTAGTCTTAAGTGATCTGAGTTGAGATTCAAGTAATCCAGATAGGTTTCTATCTATTATACATTTCTCCTAGCACAAAAGGACAAAGGAAATAAGACCTACTTTACAAAAGCACCTTCAAATTCATTAATAACATCATCTAAATTCAATTAATTTACTCTTACCCTGCCCAAGCCCCAGTGGCTCAGAAAGTAAAGAATCTGCCTGAAATGTGGGAGACTCAGGTTCAATCCCTGGGTCAGGAAGATCCCCTGGAGAAGGAAATGGTTACCCACTCCAGTATTCTTGCCTGGAGAAGTCCATGGACAGAGGAGTCTGGCAAGCTATAGTTCATGGGTTCGCAGAGTCAGACATGACTGAGCAACTAACACTTTTACACTTTTTCCTAAGAACAAGATGTGTTAGGGAGGTAGAACCCACTAACTATGTAAAATTTAAACCTTTATTGCCAGAGGTTCAGTTCTTCTTCCTAACAAAATGTTCATAATTAACATTCATTCAAGCGGCTTCTATCTGACCCATGTATTTCCTAAAAAACAGAAAGACTATTTAAAAGAGGGTAGGCCAAAAGACATTGCGCTATCCTGAGTTGGATCTTGGAAGAGAAAAGGGATATTAGTAGAAAGACCGGTAAACTCCAGATGAACTTTGTAGTTAAGTTAATGGTAATCTATCATCATTACTGTCTTCATTGTGCTGAATACACAGTGGTATGTAAGATGTTAACAATAGGAGAAATTGTGAAGGGTATAGGAAATCTCTACATTATTTTTGTAGCTTTTCCATGAGTCTAAAATTATTCCAAAATAAAAGGTTTATTTAAAAAACACACACACACACATATTCTTTCACTCATTACCCCTCCTACTGGCTGTATTGTTCTTCATATTAACTGGACCAAATGTGCTCAGCTGTGTCCCACTCTTAGCGACCCCAGGGACTGAAGCCCTCCAGGCTCCTCTGTCCATGGGGACTCTCCAGGCAAGAATACTGGAGTGGGTTGCCATGCTCTCCTCCAGGGGATCTTCTCAACCCAGGGACTAAACCCAGGTCTCCCTCATTGCAGGCAGATTCTTTACCATATGAGCTACCAGGGAAGTCCAACTGAACCAAAAGTTCTAGGCTATAGGTAACTCTGAAGAAAGGGTCAAACATTGTCAACCCCTATGGATTATTATAATTTTGCTGATGCAGTCAGATTATTAAAGATCCACTATGACCACCAACAGGATCAATTTCTATATTTATCTTTGCATTAATTCTGGCCTTAACCCTAGCTCTCACAATGAGTTCCTCTTCCCTTACCCTACCCGCTGAGTAACAGAAGCCTACACGTACTATTTATACTAGCTGTGTCCTCTGATTCAGATGGACTTCACACTCAAAATACACACTAACTGGAGCCCCACAAGCAATAGACAGTCTCATATGAAGTAACAGTAGCAATTATTCTCATCAGTCCTATTGATAAACAGATCATTTACACTTTCAACACTAATTATCATACAACACATATGACTAATTTTCCTATCCTGACCCTGAGGCATAATATGAGTTATTTCAACTCTAGCAGAAAACAGCCGAGCCCCATTCGATTCAACAGGAGAATCAGAACTTGGATTCAGCTTCTGTGTAGAACGTGCAGCAGCCCGATTTATCCTGTTCTTCCCAGCACGCATGCATGCGTGCTAAGTTGCTTCAGTTGTGCCCGACTCTTTGCAACCCTATGGACCATAGCCTGCCAGTCTCCTCTGTCCATGGGATTCACCAGGCAGGATACTGGAGTGGGTTGCCAAGCCCTTCTCCAGGGGATCCTCTCAACCCAGGAATCTAATCCAGGTCTCTTACATCTCCTACATAGGCAAGCAAGTTCTTTATCACTAGTGTCCCCTGGGAAGCCCATTCTTCCTAACAGAATATGCCAATATCAGGACTTCCCTGGCAGTCCAGTTGTTAAGACTTCACACTTCCAGTGCTGGGGGAGCAGGTTTGATCCCTGTTCGAGGAACTAAGATCCCACATGCTTCACAGCCAGAAAAACAGAACAAAAGAATATGCTAATGTCATCGTACTGTGTTAGTTGCTCACTCGTGTCTGACTCCTTGCGACCCTATGGACTTTAGCCAGCCAGGCTCCTCTGTCCATGGAGTCTCCAGGCAAGAACACTGGAATGGGTTGCCATTTCCTTGTCCAGGGGATCTTCCCAAACAAGGGACTGAACCAGGGTCTCCTGTATTGCAGGCAGATTCTTTACCATCGGAGCCACCAGGGAAGCCCCAATATTAACATAATAAATATTTTTATAACAATCCTATTTCTAGGAGTATTTCATAACCCCTAAACTGACTTACCATAACTGTATACTGCTGATTTCATCATTAAAATGCTCCTAACAATTGCCTTTCTATGAATTCAAACATACTATCCATGATTCCAATATGATCAACTCAAACATCTAATGAAAATACTTTCTGCCATTAACATTAGCCCTATGTACACAACATGTCTCACTGCTGCTGCTGCTGCTAAGCTGCTTCAGTCGTGTCCGACTCTGTGCGATCCCATAGACGGCAGTCCATCAGGATCCCCCGTCCCTGAGATTCTCCAGGCAAGAACACTGCAGTGGGTTGCCATTTCCTTCTTCAATGCATGAAAGTGAAAAGTGAAAGGGAAGTCTCTCAGTCGTGTCCGACTCTTAGCAACCCCATGGACTGAATCCTACCAGGCTCCTCCGTCCACGGGGTTTTCCAGGCAAGAGTACTGGAGTGGGGTGCCATTGCCTTCTCTGACATGTCTCACTGCCAGTCATCATATAAGGCATCCCACAAGAAACATAAGAAATTTGCCTGACAAAAGAGTTATTTTGAAAGAGTAAATAACTTTAAATCCTCTTACTTCTGGGGAATTCCCTGGCAGTCCACTGGCTAGGACTCAGTGTTTTCACTGCCAGGGCCAGAATTCAATCCCTGGTCAGGGAACTAAGACTCCACAAGCCACAGGGGATCCCCCCCGCCCCTAAAAAAAAAAAAAAAAACTTCTACTTCTAGAATTATAGGAATTGAACCTAGCCGTAAGAATTCAAAGTCCTTTGTGCTACCACATTACACCACACTCTGTAGTAAAGGTCAGCTACATAAATTATCCAGCCTATATCCCCAAAATGTTCCTGTACTAATAAACCCTATTATCTTCACTATCCCTTGGAGAAGGGCATGGCAACTCATTCTCACACCTGGAGAATCCCCATGGACTGGGAGCTTGGAGGGCTACAGTCCATGGCTTCTCAAAGAGTCTGACACAACTGAGCAACTTAGCATAGCACATCTTTTCTATCATTCTACAGACCATCATTTCAGGAACCATAAGTATAATAACAAGCTCACACTGTTTATTTACCTGAGCTGGATTTGAAATAAACATAGTAGCTGTTATTCTCTTTCTATTAATAATAAAAAAATTCAACACACGAGCTATAGAAGCATCCACGAACTCTTTTGTAACACAAGCCACAGCATCAATATTACTTATAATGACTTTATTCAGTTCAGTTCAGTCGCTCAGTTGTGTCTGACTCTTTGCAACCCTAGAACTGCAGCACACCAGGCTTCCCTGTCTATCACCAACTCCCAAAGCCTGCTAAAACTCAAGTCCATCGACTTGGTGATGGCACCCAACCACCTCATCCTCTTTCGTCCCCTTCTCCTACACATTCAATCTTTCCCAGCATCAGGGTCTTTTCAAATGAGTCAGTTCTTCACATGAGGTGGCCAAAGTATTGTAGTTTCAGCTTCAGCATCAGTCCTTCCAATGAATATTCAGGACTGATCTCCTTTAGAATGGACTGGTTGGATCTGCTTCCAGTCCAAGGGACTCTCAAGTCTTCTCCAACATCACACTTCAAAAGCATCAGTTCTTCGGTGCTCAGCCTTCTTTAGAGTCCAACTCTCACATCCATACATGACCACAGGAAAAACCATAGCCTTGACTAGACAGACCTTTGTCGGCAAAGTAATGTCTCTGCTTTTTAATATGCTGCCTAGGTTGGTGGTAGATTTTCTTCCAAGGAGTAAGTGTCATTTAATTTTCATGACTGCAGTCACCATCTGCAGTGATTTTGGAGCCCAAAAGTATAAAGTCTGACACTGTTTCCCCATCTATTTCCCATGAAGTAATGATGGACATCACCAGATGGTCAACACCGAAATCAGATTGATTATATTCTTTGCAGCCAAAGATGGAGAAGCTCTATACAGTCAACAAAAACAAGACCAGGAGGTGACTGTGGCTCAGATCATGAACTCCTTAGTACCAAATTCAGACTCAAACTGAAGAAAGTAGGGAAAACCGCTAGACCATTCAGGTATGACCTAAATCAAATCCCTTATGAATATACAGTGGAAGTGAGAAATAGACTTAAGGGCGTAGATCTGATAGATAGAGTGCCTGATAAACTATGGAATGAGGTTCGTGACACTGTACAGGAGACAGGGATCAAGACCAACCCCATGGAAAAGAAATGCAAAAAAGCAAAATGGCTGTCTGGGGAGGCCTTACAAATAGCTGTGAAAAGAAGAGAGGCAAAAAGCAAAGGAGAAAAGGAAAGATATAAGCATCTGAATGCAGAGTTCCAAAGAATAGAAAGAAGAGTAAGAAAGCCTTCTTCAGCGATCAATGCAAAGAAATAGAGGAAAAGAACAAAATGGGAAAGACTAGAGATCTCTTCAAGAAAATTAGAGATACCAAGGGAACATTTCATGCAAAGATGGGCTCAATAAAGGACAGAAATGGTCTGGACCTAACAGAAGCAGATGATATTAAGAAGTGGCAAGAATACACGGAAGAACTGTACAAAAAAGATATTCACGACCCAGATAATCATGATGATGTCATCACTAATCTAGAGCCAGATATCTTGGAGTGTGAAGTCAAGTGGGGCTTAGAAAGCATCACTACGAACAAAGCTAGTGGAGGTGATGGGATTCCAGTGGAGCTGTTTCAAATCCTGAAAGATGATGCTGTGAAAGTGCTGCACTCAATATGCCAGCAAATTTGGAAAACTCAGCAGTGGCCACAGGACTGGCAAAGGTCAGTTTTCATTCCAATTCCAAAGAAAGGCAATGCAAAATAATGCTCAAAGTACAGCACGATTGCACTCATCTCACATGCTAGTAAAGTAATGCTCAAAATTCTCCAAGCCAGGCTTCAGCAATACATGAACCATGAACTCCCTGATCTTCAAGCTGCTTTTAGAAAAGGCAGAGGAACCAGAGACCAAATTCCCAACATCCGCTGGATCATGGAAAAAGCAAGAGAGTTCCAGAAAGACATCTATTTCTGCTTTATTGACTATGCCAAAGCCTTTGACTGTGGATCACAATAAACTGGAAAATTCTGAAAGAGATGGGAATACCAGACCACCTAACCTGCCTCTTGAGAAATGTGTATGCAGGTCAGGAAGCAACAGTTAGAACTGGACATGGAACAATGGACTGGTTCCAAATAGGAAAAGGAGTACGTCAAGGCTGTATATTGTCACCTTGCTTATTTAACTTATATGCAGAGTACATCATGAGAAACGCTGGACTGGAAGAAACACAAGCTAGAATCAAGACTGCCGGGAGAAATATCAATAACCTCAGATATGCAGATGACACCACCCTTATGGCAGAAAGTGAAGAGGAGCTAAAAAGCCTCTTGATGAAAGTGAAAGAGAAGAGTGAAAAAGTTGGCTTAAAGCTCAACATTCAGAAAGCCAGGATCATGGCATCCAGTCCCATCACTTCAGGGGAAATAAATGGGGAAACAGTAGAAACAGTGTCAGACTTTATCTTGGGGGGCTCCAAAATCACTGCAGATGGTGACTGCAGCCATGAAATTAAAAGATGCTTACTCCTTGGAAGAAAAGTTATGACCAACCTAGATAGCATATTCAAAACCAGAGACATTACTTTGCTGACTAAGGTCCATCTAGTCAAGGCGATGGTTTTTCCTGTGGTCATGTATGGATGTGAGAGTTGGACTGTGAAGAAAGCTGAGCGCCAAAGAATTGATGCTTTTGAAGTGTGGTGCTGGAGAAGACTCTTGAGAGTCCCTTGGACTGCAAGGAGATCCACCCAGTCCACTCTGAAGGAGATCAACCCTGGGATTTCTTTGGAAGGAATGATGCTAAAGCTGAAACTCCAGTACTTTGGCCACCTCATGCGAAGAGTTGACTCATTGGAAAAGACTCTGATGCTGGGAGGGATTGGGGGCAGGAGGAGAAGGGGACCCCAAGGATGAGATGGCTGGATGGCATCACAGACTCGATGGACGTGAGTCTGAGTGAACTCTGGGAGATGGTGATGGACAGGGAAGCCTGGCATGCTGCGATTCATGGGGTCGCAAAGAATTGGACACGACTGAGCGACTGAACTGAACTGAACTGAATGGGACCGGATGCCATGATCTTAGTTTTCTGAATGAAGAGGTTTAAGCCAGCTTTTTCACTCTCCTCTTTCACTTTCATCAAGAAGCTATTAAGTTCTTCTTTGCTTTCTGCCATAAGGATGGTGTCATCTGCATACCTGAGGTTATTGACATTTCTCCTGGTAATCTTGATTCCAGCTTGTGCTTCATGCAGCGCGGCATTTTGCATGATGTACTCTGCATATAAGTTAAAGAAGCAGGGTGACAATATACAACCTTGATGTACTCCTCTCCCAGTTTGGAACCAGTCTGTTGTTTCATGTCCAGTTCTGACTGTTGCTTCTTGACTGCATACAGATTTCTCAGGAGGCAGGTCAGGTGATCTGGTATTCCCATCTCTTGAAGAATTTTTCACAATTTGTTGTGATCCACACAGTCAAAGGCTTTGGTGTAGTCAATAAACCAGAAGTAGATGCTTTTCTGGAACTCTCTTGCTTTTTTGATGATCCAGTGAATGTGGGCAAATTGATCTCTGGTTCCTCTGCCTTTTCTAAATCTGGTTTGAACATCTGGAAGTTCATGGTTCATGTACTGTTAAAGCCTGGCTTGGAGGATTTTGAGTACTGCTTTACTAGCATGTGAGATGAGTGCAATTGTGCAGTACTTTGAACATTCTTTGGCATTGCCTTTCTTTGGGATTGAAATGAAAACTGACCTTTTCCAGTCCTGTGACCACTGCTGAGTTTTCCAAATTTGCTGGCATATTGAGTGCAGCACTTTAACAGCATCATCTTTTAGGACTTGAAATAGTTCAACTGGAATTCCATCACATCCACTAGTTTTGTTCGTAGTGATACTTCCTAAGGCCCACTCTACTTTCCATTCCAGGATGTCTGGCTCTAGGTGAGTGTTCACACCATTGTGGTTATCTGGGTCATTAAGATCTTTTCTGTACAGTTCTTCTGTGTATTCTTGCCACCTCTTTTTAGTATCTTCTGCTTGTGTTAGGTCCATACCATTTCTGTCCTTTATTGTGTCCATCTTTGCATGAAATGTTCCCTTTGGTATCTCTAATTTTCTTGAAGAGGTCTCTAGTCTTTCCCATTCTGTTCTTTTCCTCTATTTCTTTGCATTGATCATTGAGGAAGGCTTTCTTATCTCTCCTTGCTATTCTTTGGAACTCTGCATTCAGATGCTTATATCTTTCCTTTTCTTCTTTGCCTTTATCTTCTCTTCTTTTCTCAGCTATTTGTAAGGTCTCCTCAGACAACCATTTTGCCTTTTTTGCATTTCTTTTTCTTGGGGATGGTCTTGATCACTGCCTCCTGTACGATGTCATGAACCTCCGTCCATAGTTCTTCAGGCACTCTGTCTATCAGATCTAATCCCTTGAATCTATTTGTCACTTCCACTGTATAATCATAAAGGATTTGATTTAGGTCATACCTGAATGGTCTAGTGGTTTTCCCTACTTTCTTCAATTTAAGTCTGAATTTGGCAATAAGGAGTTCATGATCTGAGCCACAGTTAGCTCCCAGTCTTGTTTTTGCTGACTGTATAGAATTTCTCCATCTTTGGCTGCAAAGAATATAATCAATCTGATTTCAGTATTGACCAACTGGTGATGTCCATGTGTAGAGTCTTCTCTTGTGTTGTTGGAAGAAGGTGTTTGCTATGGCCAGTGCGTTCTCTTGGCAAAACTCTATTAGCCTTTGCCCTGTTTCATTTTGTACTCCAAGGACAAATTTGCCTGTCACTCATGGTATCTCTTGACCTCCTACTTTTGCGTTCCAGTCCCCTAGGATGAAAAGGACTTTTAGTGTGCTAGTTCTAGACTGCCTTTTAAGTCTTCACAGAACCGTTCAACTTCAGCTTCTCCAGTATTACTGGCTGGTGATAGACTTGGATTACTGTGATATTGAATGGTTTGCCTTGGAAACGAACAGAGATCATTCTGTCATTTTTGAGATTGCACCCAAGTACTGCATTTTTTACTCTTTTGTTGACTATAAGGGCTAATCCATTTCTTCTGAGGGATTCTTCCTCACAGTAGTAGATATAACAGTCAGCTGAGTTAAATACGCCCATTCCAGTAGATTTTAGTTCGATGTTTAGTGTCGATGTTCACTCTTGCCATCTCCTGTTTGACCACTTCCAATTTACCTTGATTCATGGACCTAACATTCCAGGTCCCTATGCAATACTGTTCTTTGCAGCATCGGACTTTACTCCCATCACCGGTAACATCCACAACTGGATGTTATATTTGCTTTGGGTCTGTCTCTTCATTCTTTCTGGAGTTATTTCTCCACTCTTCTCCAGTAGCATATTGGGCACCTTACTTTCCTGAGGAGTTCATCTTTCAGTGTCATATCTTTTTGCCTTTCTGCCTTTCCATAAATGACTTTATTACTAATCTTATATAAATGACTTTTACTAATCTAATAAATGACTTTATTACTAATCTAATATACTTTAGCCAATGAACTATTACACAGACTTCTCTGGTGGTCCAGTGGTTAAGAGTCTGCAATTTCACTGCAGGAGTTGTGGGTTCAAGCCCTGGTCAGGAACTAAGATCCTACATGGAACGTGGCCAAAAAAAAAAAAAAAAAAAAACCCACCTATTAAACATGTATAATATCATATAAGAAATGAATCGCCAGTCTTAGGTTTGATGCAGGATACAGGATGCTTGGGGCTGCTGCACTGGGATGACCCAGAGAGATGGTATGGGGAGGGAGTGGGGAGGGGGGTTCAGGATTGGGAACACGTGTACACCCGTGGTGGATTCATGTTGATGTATGGCAAAATCAATACAGTATTGTAAAGTAAAATAAAATAAAATCTGAAAAAAAAAACCTTTAATCTACCAGGAGCTCTCCTCCTCGTTTTTTGGTTGATGTATCTGTCTCCCTCACTATACTGAGCTCTGCAAGGGCAGGGAACATGACTTGCTCACCAGTATATTGCTGGTTCCTAGCACAAATGTCTGACACAAGGTAGTTACTCGGTTAAGTTGTGGTAAAATAAATGTAGAGCAAAGTTCACCCCACACCCACATTAAACAGTGCCCTAAACCCCTTCCAGTTTGGTCCGGTTCCAGTTCCACAATCACTCTGGAGCAATACAGCAACTTCTTCACCGTGGACCACAAAGAAAATCTTTGCTGTCTAGTTTACCTTTATTTCAATGGAATCACTATTTTTCATGCCTGGGTATTGTGAGAAAATTGACATTTGGCATCTTAAGAGGAAGGACTCAATGATTCAAGTTAAAAAAAAAAAAAAAAGACTTTTACAACTCCCAGTCTTGGGAGTGAGTTGTGTAGAGGGATTGGAGTTCCTAATAAAGAAAATAGTTTGTTCAATCAACAGGGAAAAGTGTGGATTTAATGAGGACTCCACGGCAGCTAAGGTACAGACCTCATCTTTTACAGCTGCCTTCAGCAAGAGAAACAGAGATGATAAATCAGAAATCTGGAATCACTCCCAAGCTGCAGAGATTCAGTCCAAACACTAATTGACCTCCAGGAGTGACGGTGGAGTTTTAAAATCTAAATGCATCCTGATGTTGAAGCAATCAATACTCCCCAGGGGACCCAGTTGAATTAGCTGGGACCCAGCCCTGGTGGCTCAGACAGTAAAGAATCAGCCTGTAATTTGGGAGACCTGGGTTCGATCCCTGGGTTGGGAAGATCCCCTGGAGAAGGGAATGGCAACCCACTCCAGTATTCTTGCCTGGAAAATCCCATGGACAGAGGAGCCTGGCAGGCTACAGTCTGTGGGGTTGCAGAGAGTCAGATATAACTGAGAAGCTAACATTTTCACAGCAGACTGTAGCCCGCAAGAAACTGGACAGGGTCTGAAATGAATCTGTTTGTAGGCCAGAGTTGGAATGGAAAACAGAAAACAATAGTTTAGCTCTGGCACCGCCATTTTTTCTGACAATGGATACTTTTCTTTCCCAGTAGACTATAAACTTCATGAGGACAGGAATTCTGTCCATTCCTTTACCAATATAACTCCAGATCTCAGCACAGTGACATATGGGTAACAAATCTTCATCAAATATTTGTTGAAAGAGTGGTAGGATAAATAACTAAATGCTGTAGCACCCTTTCTTTAAATCTTGCAGCATTTCATTGCTGTCAGTTTCTCATTTTATGTCTCTCTATTCTCCACTATGGAAATGACCCTCTAGCCAAGGTGAAGATGCAAAAGAAGTAGAGCTGTGAGGCATCACCAATGTGGAAGCCTCTTCCATTTGGACCCTCATTCTCTATTTCCTCTCCTCTGTGGACTCTTAGCTTATCAAAGCCAATACTCCCTCTTCTTGGGTTCATTTCCGGGACAGTCTTTCAGCCATGTAGATCTTCCTTCGTTCACTGTCGGATTAGAAGTTAGGGCATGATGAAGGGAAGGGGTGCAGATCCTTAGAGGAGGAGATGAGAGGTACCCACCCTGGCCTCCCTCATGGTTGATTATCAAAAGAGCAATCAGATAAGTCACACTGCCAAGATTAACCCCCCACTACCTCATTGTCTATGCATTATTATTTAAAAGAATATCTGTCTCCTACTGTTATACTAGCCTTGGTATATGCCATAAGAACATGGGAGTAGAGGGAGAAAAATATGTCTTTCTACTCTTCTATCATAATAATAATCACACTAGATTTTGATTTGTTGTTTATAATCTGTTTCTGCTAGGAGACTGTGGCTCCCTAAGGGCATGGACTATGTTTTATTTTTCTATACATCTAAGTGTCCTCGAGGCATTCACAAAGGGGTGGAGGTGGGTGCCATATGGTGATGTGCTCTGTTGAGTAGTGGCTGAAAGAAAAGCTGCTGCCACTGGTGAAAAAGGAGCATTTTAAAACAAATTCATGCTTGTCTCCAACAGATCGCATCTGTCCAATGTTCTGTATGGTTGTACTTATGCTACAGAAGACAAAAGGCACCAAGTGGGAGTTTGGGCAACTGAAAGCGTGGACCATTCAGAAGGATCGGTCTACATAATAGCTCTCTCAACTGGAAGCCTTGGGTGCCCACCCTGACTCTGTTGTTCAGAATAGCACAGGCAGGATGGAAGATTTAGGATGCCATAAACACACTCTCCAGACTATAAGAGCATCCACAGGTACCACTAGGCACCAGTACCAATCACAGCCTAACATGGGATGGACTTCCAGCTAATATTTTTAATTAAAAATAGTTTTTTCTTAATACAAGCATAATATATGTTGGAGCTTCCCCAGTGACTCAGAAGGAAAGAATCTGCAATGCAGGAGACCTGGGTTTGATCCCTGGGTCGGGAAGATCCCCTAGAGGAGGAAATGACAACTCAGTCCAGTGTTCTTGCCTGGAGAATCCCATGGACTGAGGAGCTGGGTGGGCTACAGTCCCTTGGTTTGTAAAGAATTGGACACGACTGAAGCAACTGAGCATGCAAGCACACAGTATTTGTTAATTGTGGAAGATTTAGAAAATACAAAGCAGCACAAATCATTTTTTCAAATACATATTGTACTAATACCTAGAAATAAACACTGTCATTCCTTTCAGACTTTCATATATCAATCCTAGCACTTACCTCAGAGAGTGCTTGGCTATATCTGCATGTTAGTTCAACTCTGATCCACATGGCTTCTGCCAGCTGTGCTCCTCTCCTCAGTGCCCACTGCCACCTCCACTTTCCTCCAACCACAGTGACTCTCACCCCTGGTGGACCATATGCATCGTCTGCGGCTCTTTTTTCATTCTATGACACACAAGCTGTTATGTATAAACTCTATCCCCTGCTCCTCTCAAGCCCTTCCCTTTGGATTATGAAGAGCCTGTTTTGTAAACTAAAAATTTGTTACCATGTCCCTGCTACATATACCCTAGCGCTCCTCAAGGAAGATTGTGTATGTGTGTTTGTGTGCTTAATTGTTTTGTCATGTCTGACTCTTTGCAACCCCATGGGCTGTGGCCCGTCAGGCTCCTCTGTCCATGAACTACTTCAGGCAAGAATACTGGAGTGGGTTGCCATGCCCTCCTCCAGGGGATCTTCCCAACCCAGAGATCGAACCCAGGTCTCCCGCATTGTAGGCAGATTCTTTACTGTCTAAGCCACCATGAAAGCCACGTAGGTCCCTCTTACTTATTAGGGAAGCATACCTGCTAGGAAAAGAAAACACTCCCCCATATGCACACAGAAACATTTCTGCATTTCATCAATCTAAAAAGCTACTAATTGAAAGACACTATTTTTAAAATTGTACTGAAGCTAAAGCACACAGAGAAATGTGTGAAACATAAATGTATAGATCAATGAATAATCACAAAGCAAACATCTGTGTGACTGCCAGCCTGGTCAAGAAATAGAATGATGCCAGGCTTTCAGAAGTGTCCCATTCCATCATGCTCCCTCTACCCTCTCAGAAGATAATACCTGCCTTGACATGTAACACTATACCTTGGTTTTGCCTGGGTTTTTGAATTTTCTGTAAGTAGCATCATATATTATATATTCTTTTGTTTACGATTTCTATCATTCAACATTATATTTGTGATATTCATCCTTGATTCACCACTATTACATGTAGCCCTAAGAAAGAAAAGGGCGGGCGGCTGTGACAGCACACAAGCGCGGGCGAGAGGAGCTACCCCACGTCCGAGGTCAGGGGCAGAAGCCGGGAGGACCCCATGCCCGAGGGGCAGAGGCCAAGAGGAGCTACCCCATGTCCAAGGCCAAGGGCAGCAGCCGAGGATGCCACACTGCGACGGTGCAGGAATGGCCGAGAGGAGCTACCCCACGTCCGAGGTCGGGGTGGTGGCCAAGAGGAGCTACCCCACATCTGAGGCCAGGGGCGGCGGCCAGGAGGAGCAACCCCAGGTCCAAGGAGTGGTGGCTGCAGGGGCACAGGAGAGCCTAGAGGAGCTACTCCACGTTCAAGGTCAGGAGGGGCGGTGGTGAGGAGATACCCTTCATCCAAGGTAAGGAGCAGCAGCTGTGCTTTGCTGGAGCAGCCGTGAAGAGATGCCCCACATCCAAGGTAAGAGAAACCCAAGTAAGATGGTAGGTGTTGCAAGAGGGCATCAGAGGGCAGACACACTGAAACCATACTCACAGAAAACTAGTCAATCTAATCACACTAGGACCACAGCCTTGCCAAACTCAATGAAACTAAGCCATGCCCTGTGGGGCCACCCAAGATGGGCGAGTCATGGTGGAGAGGTCTGACAGAATGTGGTCCACTGGAGAAGGGAATGGCAAGCCACTTCAGTATTCTTGCCTTGAGAACCCCATGAACAGTATGAAAGGCAAAATGATAGGATACCAAAAGAGGAACTCCCCAGGTCAGCAGGTGCCCAATATGCTACTGGAGATCAGTGGACAAATAACTCCAGAAAGAATGAAGGGATGGAGCCAAAGCAAAAACAATACCCAGTTGTGGATGTGACTGGTGATAGAAGCAAGGTCCAATGCTGTAAAGAGCAATATTGCATAGGGACTTGGAATGTTAGGTCCATGAATCAAGGCAAATTGGAAGTGGTCAAACAGGAGAGGGCAAGGGTGAACGTCAACATTCTAGGAATCAGTGAACTAAAATGGACTGGAATGGGTGAATTTAACTCAGATGACCATTACATCTACTACTGCGGGCAGGAATCCCTCAGAAGAAATGGAGTAGCCATCATGGTCAACAAAAGAGTCCTAAATGCAGTACTTGGATGCAATCTCAAAAACGATAGAATGATCTCTGTTCATTTCCAAGGCAAACCATTCAATATCACGGTAATCCAAGTCTATGCCCCAACCAGTAACACTGAAAACTCTGAAGTTGAACGGTTCTATGAAGACCTACAAGACCTTTTAGAACTAACACCCAAAAAAGATGTCCTTTTCATTATAGGGGACTGGAATGCAAAAGTAGGAAGTCAAGAAACACCTGGAGTAACAGGCAAATTTGGCCATGGAGTATGGAATGAAGCAGGGCAAAGGCTAATAGACTTTTGCCAAGAGAATGCACTGGCCATAGCAAACACCCTCTTCATATTCTTACAAACTTATTCTTATATTTTCTAGACCCACTACTGTCCATCTTCCACCAAACAAGCAAGGAATCTTCCTAAATTGTAAATGTAGTCGTGCCACCCCATGGCTCTAACAAATAATATCCAAACCCCTTATCATGCTTCATAAGTTCTAGCATTTTCTGGCTTAGAAATATCCCATATGTCCAGACTGGTATATCCTGAACAACTCTAGGACACCCCATGTTCTAGACTATAACTTTATTATGCTGTGAGCTGTCCCCTATACCACCTTCAGACCATATACAGCAGCCTTGCCCCTGCTAACTTCTCAGCTTCATTTGCACTACCTTCCTTCTTGTTCTCCATCGTGGACCCACTTGGACCTAGTCTTAGTCTCCCAAACACATCAAGCTCCTTTCCAACTTTGTCTATGCCATTCTGTCTTTTTAGACACACTCTTAATTCTCTTTTCACTTAAATAACTCCTATTAACCTTCAACATCTCCGTTTGAATGACACTTCCTCCAGAAAGCTTTCCCTGATTGTCCAAGATTTCTGTACAACCAGAAATGTTAAAATGTTTCATGTGCTTTATGGTTTAATATCTGTATTCTTGCCTGGTATGTAAGCTGCCCAAGGGAAGAAGCTGTCTTTTTCCTTGCTGATATACTCCCAATGTTCAACATAGTGCCAGCACACAGCAGGTGTTCAATAATTAGGAAATGAATGAGGGAGTAGAAGAATAGATGTAGGGTGGATGGATAGGTGGACAACTGAATGAATGAATTCATAAGACAAACAGAGACAGCATTAATTCACTTGGTGAACCTCAGTTCTATTTGATATCTCTATTCTTCTCTCCTTCCGCTCCCTAAAGTGTCACCCACCCAAACTGGTCTGAGAATTGGGACCTTACAAGGGTTCAAACTGTCTACATGAGTGGCTAAATGTAGCAAAGAAAACACAAGATACCCAGTTAAATGTGAATTTCAAATGAGCAGTGAAATTTTTAGTATTTCAAAGTGAATAATAATTTTGGAATAATTTCACTTTGATATACTTTAAAAAAATCATTGTTGGGGACTTCCCTGGTGGTCCAGTGGCTAAGACTCCATACTCCCAATGCAGGGAGCCTGGGTTCAATTCCTGGTCAGAGAACTAGATTCTACACACTGCCACTAACAGTTCACATGCGCAACTAAAGATCCCACATGCCGCAACTAAGATCAAGCACAGCCAAAAAAAAAAAAAAATCATTGTTTATCTGAAATTCACATTTAACTTGGAATTCAGTATTTAATCCAACAACCATAATTCAGCTTCTTCAAACTTTGACCTAGGTACCCTCAGTTCCATCCTCTGCCTTCTGCTCACCTCTGTCACAGGGGTCTGACCTCTGTGACTTCATTTCCCAGAAACCTTTGCTAGCTGGCTTCTGGGTTTGGCCTAGGGGAAGCACGGGTGGGAGAGTGGTGGCTAACAGTAGGAGAGAAGTCAGTCTGTCTTTCCTGTCTTCTCTGCCTCAGGCTTCATCTCTTATAGCAACCAGGTCACCTGTAAGCCCAGCTCCTGTTAGAAGACTCTCCATGGTTTCAGCTTCCAAAGGATGATCCCAACTCCTGGTCATACCACCTCTTCTCTCTGTTCCTCTGGCCTAGGAATAGAGCAGCTTTGGCTGTTGCCAGTCTCTAAGTTCCCTGCGTTTAATTCTTTTTGCATTGAGACCACTGAATGTTTCTGTTTTCCTGATTTGAACTCTCAACTTCCACTCAGACTGTAGTTAGAAATTGCTTCTCTGGTCTAAGGTCTCCCAGGTAGCTCAAACAGTAGAGAATCTGCCTGCAGCATGGGAGAGCTGGGTTCAGTCCCTGGGTCAGAGGATTCCCCTGGAGAAGGGCATGGCAACCCACTCCAGCATTCTTCCTGGAGAATCCCATGGACAGAGGAGCCTGGTGGGCTACAGTCCGTGGAGTCACAAATAGTCGGACACGACTGAGCAACTAATACTTTCACTTTCTCTGCTCTAATGTTTGAGGAAATGGCTTCAGTGTTATCTTATGAGTAATAATAATAGAGCTAATATTTACTGAGCAGTTACTATATGCAAAGTACATCTCATGTGCTTCATCTCATTTACCTTCCAGTATAACTTTGTGACTGGACACTATTGTCCCTACTTTGAAGATGAGGAGCCGGAGGCTCACTGAGACCAAGGGATGCCTTTAAAAAAGAGCAAACCCAGCGGGTGTGACTTCATACTCTGAACTGCTCACTCCACTGCCTGGGAATCCAATCCAAGCTTCCCCTGCCCATGCTCTTAGAGCCAGTGCCAGTTCTCTCGGAGGACATGGGTATCTTTAGAAGCTGCTGTGTGGGCTTTCTCTGGAGGGATCTTTGAGTTTTTTAGCCAGCAGCCCATACCTTGAGGGTGCTTCAAATGAACCAGTCTCCATAGTGTATGTATATGTGGGGGTGGGTATAACAAAATGGGAGTGACCTTCAAATTGGCAATGAATTTACTGTGTCAGTTGTCATCACAGTGAGAAGCCAGCCAGCCGGTTCAGCAGGGGATCCAGGGAGACAGGAGAGGCACAGTCAGACTGAAGGGATGTCATTAATCAGGCAAAGTGGCTGCTGGCACCAGGGGAGGACCTGCCCAACAAAATATGAAGTGTCACCCAAGCAGCACTGTGAGCAGGTACCCTGATGTATGCTACCTCGGGAAGGCCCATTTCATGGCAAAAATAAATAATGAGATGAATTCCACGTCTATTCCTCCATCACTCTTCCACGTTTCTGGGGAAATCACAGCTAATGGAGCACTGCCTGACTCTGAACTTCACAAACCAGAACACGTGGAGATTCCCTTACAGGGATTCAGATCCCAGAGGGCAGTTCAAATGCTGCAGACCTCAGCCCTGTTAGCCACCATCTCCTGGCCTCACACAGACCCAGCTGTTTAACATTCGCAAACCACGATCAATTTTTAACACGGCACAGATGTCAGGGAGTGGGCAGAAAGCCAGGCAGAAATGAAGTTAGCACAATTTGATTTGGCCAGGTTTCCTAATCTGAGGAGAAGTGGAGGAGAAAAGGCAGGGTGTGGTCTGGACCAACTGGAAAGCAGACAGAGTACATGTCTGGCAGTTTATTTCCTAGGACTTCCCACAGCAAACATCCAAAGCTTGCAGGTCACACTGTGGTGCCCCAGGAGGGCCCACCTCTCAAGTCTGACTTATTCATTCACTGTTTAACAGGAAGTTACTGAGAACAGTGGTAGTAAGGAGATACCCCTTGTCCAAGGTAAGGAGCAGTGGCTGTGCTTTGCTGGAGCAGCCATGAAGAGATACCCCACATCCAAGGTAAGAGAAACCCAAGTAAGATGGTAGGTGTTGCAAGAGGGCATCAGAGGGCAGACACACTGAAACCATACTCACAGAAAACTAGTCAATCTAATCACACTAGGACCACAGCCTTGTCTAACTCAATGAAACCAAGCCATGCCTGCAGGGCAACCCAAGACGGGCGGGTCATGGTGGAGAGGTCTGACAGAATGTGGTCCACTGGAGAAGAAAATGGCAAGCCACTTCAGTATTCTTGCCTTGAGAACCCCATGAACAGTATGAAAAGGCAAAATGATAGGATACCAAAAGAGGAACTCCCAGGTCATGAGGTGCCCAATATGCTACTGGAGATCAGTGGACAAATAACTCCAGAAAGAATGAAGAGATGGAGCCAAAGCTAAAACAATACCCAGTTGTGCACGTGACTGGTGATAGAAGCAAGATCCGATGCTATAAAGAGCAATATTGCATAGGAACCTGGAATGTCAGGTCCATGAATCAAGGCAAATTGGAAGTGGTCAAACAAGAGAGGGCAAGGGTGAACGTCGACATTCTAGGAATCAGCGAACTAAAATGGACTGGAATGGGTGAATTTAACTCAGATGACCATTATATCTACTACCGTGGGCAGGAATCCCTCAGAAGAAATGGAGTAGCCATCATGGTCAACAAAAGAGTCCGAAATGCAGTACTTGGATGCAATCTCAAAAACGACAGAATGATCTCGTTCATTTCCAAGGCAAACCATTGAACATCACGGTAATCCAAGTCTATGCCCCAACCAGTAACGCTGAAGAAGCTGAAGTTGAATGGTTTTATGAAGACCAACAAGACCTTTTAGAACTAACACCCAAAAAAGATGTCCTTTTCATTATAAGGGACTGGAATGCAAAAGTAGGAAGTCAAGAAACACTTGGAGTAACAGGCAAATTTGGCCTTGGAATGTGGAATGAAGCAGGGCAAAGACTAATAGAGTTTTGCCAAGAAAATGCACTGGCCATAGCAAACACCCTCTTCCAACAACACAAGAGAAGACTCTACACATGGACATCACCAGATGGTCAACACCGAAATCAGATTGATCATATTCTTTGCAGCCAAAGATGGAGAAGCTCTATACAGTCAACAAAAACAAGACCAGGAGATGACTGTGGCTCAGATCATGAACTCCTTCGTACCAAATTCAGACTCAAATTGAAGAAGGTAGGGAAAACCACTAGACCATTCAGGTATGACCTAAATCAAATCCCTTATGATTATACAGTGGAAGTGAGAAATAGACTTAAGGGCGTAGATCTGATAGATAGAGTGCCTGATGACCTATGGAATGAGGTTTGTGACATTGTACAGGAGACAGGGATCAAGACCATCCCCATGGAAAAGAAATGCAAAAAAGAAAAATGGCTGTCTGGGGAGGCCTTACAAATAGCTGTGAAAAGAAGAGAGGCGAAAAGCAAAGGAGAAAAGGAAAGATATAAGCATCTGAATGCAGAGTTCCAAAGAAGAGCCGGAAGAGATAAGAAAGCCTTCTTCAGCGATCAATGTAAAGAAATAGAGGAAAAGAACAGAATGGGAAAGACTAGAGATCTCTTCAAGAAAATTAGAGATACCAAGGGAACATTTCATGCAAAGATGGGCTCGATAAAGGACAGAAATGGTCTGCACCTAACAGAAGCAGAAGATATTAAGAAGAGGTGGCAAGAATACATGGAAGAACTGTACAAAAAAGATCTTCACGACCCAGATAATCATGATGATGTGATCACTCATCTAGAGCCAGATATCTTGGAGTGTGAAGTCAAGTGGGCCTTAGAAAGCATCACTACGAACAAAGCTAGTGGAGGTGACGGAATTCCAGTGGAGCTGTTTCAAATCCTGAAAGATGATGCTGTGAAAGTGCTGCACTCAATATGCCAGCAAATTTGGAAAACACAGCAGTGGCCACAGGACTAGAAAAGGTCAGTTTTCATTCCAATTCCAAAGAAAGGCCTTGCAAAATAATGTTCAAACTACCGCACGATTGCACTCATCTCACATGCTAGTAAAGTAATGCTCAAAATTCTCCAAGCCAGGCTTCAGCAATACGTGAACCGTGAACTCCTTGATCTTCAAGCTGCTTTTAGAAAAGGCAGAGGAACCAGAGACCAAATTCCCAACATCCGCTGGATCATGGAAAAAGCAAGAGAGTTCCAGAAAGACATCTATTTCTGCTTTATTGACTATGCCAAAGCCTTTGACTGTGTGGATCACAATAAACTGTGGAAAATTCTGTAAGAGATGGGAATACCAGACCACCTGACCTGCTTCTTGAGAAATCTGTATGCAGGTCAGGAAGCAACAGTTAGAACTGGACATGGAAAAACAGACTGGTTCCAAATAGGAAAAGGAGTACGTCAAGGCTGTATATTGTCACCTTGCTTATTTAACTTATATGCAGAGTACATCATGAGAAACGCTGGACTGGAAGAAACACAAGCTAGAATCAAGACTGCCGGGAGAAATATCAATAACCTCAGATATGCAGATGACACCACCCTTATGGCAGAAAGTGAAGAGGGGCTAAAAAGCTTCTTGATGAAAGTGAAAGAGAAGAGTGAAAAAGTTGGCTTAAAGCTCAACATTCAGAAAACGAAGATCATGGCATCTGGTCCCACCACTTCATGGGAAATAGATGGGGAAACAGTAGAAACAGTGTCAGACTTTATTTTTTGGAGCTCCAAAATCACTGCAGATGGGGACTGCAGCCATGAAATTAAAAGATGCTTACTCCTTGGAAGAAAAGTTATGACCAACCTAGATAGTATATTCAAAAGCAGAGACATTACTTTGCCAACAAAGGTCTGTCTAGTCAAGGCGATGGTTTTTCCTGTAGTCACGTATGGATGTGAGAGTTGGACTGTGAAGAAGGCTGAACACCGAAGAATTGATGGTTTTGAACTGTGGTGTTGGAGAAGACTCTTGAGAGTCCCTTGGACTGCGAGGAGATCCAACCAGTCCGTTCTGAGATCAACCCTGGGATTTGTTTGGAAGGAATGATGCTAAAGCTGAAACTCCAGTACTTTGGCCACCTCATGCGAAGAGTTGACTCATTGGAAAAGACTCTGATGCTGGTAGGGATTGGGGGCAGGAGGAGAAGGAGATCCCGAGGATGAGATGGCTGGATGGCATCATGGACTCGATGGACGTGCGTCTGAGTGAACTCCGGGAGATGGTGATGGACAGGGAAGCCTGGCGTGCTGCGATTCATGGGGTCGCAAAGAGTCGGACACGACTGAGCAACTGAACTGAACTGAACTGAACTGAACTGAACCATGTTCAAGGCACTATGCTGGGTCTAATTCCCAAACTCCTCTATCAGGGAAGACTTTCTCCATCTTCTGCCCCATCCTGTCAAGATCTTGCCTTCTGGTCATTTGTTTCAAACTGGGTGAGACTATTAATTGTGCACCTACTCTGTGCCAGGCATGACAGTTGAATATACAGCAATGAACCAAACAGATCTAATCAGTGACATACACTGGAAAGAACGGATTTAGAGGCCAAATATCAACTTTGGACAGATGGGTCAACCCCTCAGAACAGAAGTTTCCTTCTTAGTAAAATGAGGCTGAGCCTACCCATTCACAAAGATACTATGAATCTCTGAGATAAAGAATGTGAAAATTACTATTTACACCTACAAAGACCCTATTTCTAAATACAGCCACATTTTGAGGTGACTAGTAGATATAAACTTGGGGAAATATTAATCCACAATAATTACACTATGCTCCAATTAATCAATATTTTTAGAAGTTTGACTATATGTTTCTATCTCTTATTATTCAACCTCCCTGTAAACTCCCAGAGATCAGGAAGAATGGGTAATCTTGTCTTGGATTCTCATTGTCACCACATGCAAATATCTGTTAACTGAATGAATGATTACATGAATGGATGAAGGAAAAATAATAGGAGGTGGAAAACTGAAGGGCCAGGCTGGTAATATAAACAAGGGCAAGAGGGGCCTGATGGCATGAACTTGAGGCCACTTGTCCTTAATGAGGGCACTGCTACTCAACTCCAACCAACTCTTGCCAGGCCAGAATCAAGCCCATCATTGCCAGACCTTCTAGTTTTTCAACAGAAGCAGAAAATGTGACTTTTATGTGAAATCTTCTAAGGGTTAAATGTTAGCAATAAACTTAAGCTTTGAAAACACAGTATTGAATAAACAAATACACTAATGGTGGACTACCAGCTTATAACCACTTTTAAGACCTAAGGAGGGCCTCTGATGGTGACACTGGAAGGCCAGTGATAAAGACATCTGAGATGGCTGGCCTTGCAGTGTCTCTCCTCTGTGGACCTGTTTGTTCAGTTTGTGTAGCCCTGCTTAGATTTACAAGTGAGAGATTCACATCCTTGTCAATTCACGCATTTGAAAAGTATTTATGGAGCCTCTACTTTGCATGCCTCTATCTGTTAGGCTGGGCACACCCATGAGAATAAAACAGACATACTGCCTACCCTCAAAGAGCAAAGGGACAGAGAGATTAAACTATTCAAATAATTATTTAATCATGCTCTGCTGTGCTTAGTCGATCAGTCATGTCTGACTGTTTGTGACTCCATGGACTGTAGCCCACCAGGCTCCTCTGTCCATGGGGATTTTCCAGGCAAGAATACTGGAGTGGGTTGCCATGCCCTCCTCCAAGGGATCTTCCCAACCCAGGGATAGAACCTAGGTCTCCCGCATTGCAGGAGATTCGTTATGTCTGAGCTACCAGGGAAGCTCAAGAATACTGGGGTGGGTGGTCTATCCTGTCTCCAGGGGATCTTCTGGAGCCAGAAATCAAACCAGGGTCTCCCACTTTGCAGGCAGATTCTTTACCAGCTGAGCTACCACTAAAAAGAAGACAGGGGCAAATGTTTCCTCTCTCAGTTTTCTGGCATTTTTCTTAAGTTAATTTGAGAATGGAAATACACGGAAGGGGTCATTGTTATAACCTGCAGAACCCAAACAGATGAACAGAATCCTTTAAAAAATGATTGGAAAAGTCAATAACAATAGCTACCATTTAGTGAGCATCTACTATACATCCATCATTGTGCCAGATATGTTAAATATGTCTTCTTTAACTTCCAAAACAAGCCTGCAGGGTGTTATTTCCATTTTCTAAAGGAAAAACACTAAAGCTAAGGGAGATTAAGTCAACTGCCCAAGATTAGGAGTGCAGTGAATGGCAGAGGCGAGAGTTTAACTCATGTATGTCTCACACTGCAGCTCATGGTCTTTCAAGCACATAATATTCTTTCTCTGCAAGCATTATAAACACACACCCAGTGCAAACTCCCTGTCCAGACTTCCAGCCAACACGGTAAAGAATCCCCTAAGAGTATAATAACTCAAAACATAGCAGTTTCTCACTTATCTAATATTTCAGGGCAGTGTTCCTGAATGGTAGGGCAGCTCTGGCAAACAGTAACTCAAGGACCCAGAACCTTTCTATCTCCAGCTTCAAAATCAAACTGGCTTCCAAAATGGTCAGGGTGGGGAAAGAACAAGAAGGATTGTGGGTGTGAGGTTTTCATAGGAAGTAGAGCACAAATTTCTGTTTACATCTCACTGATTACAATTCAGTCACATGGCAGCAGGTACTGCAAGTGAGGCTGGGAAATGTAGTCTGTGAGGGGAAGAAGAAGGAAAACTAATTTAGGGACTAGTGCTCTCACCTGGTGGCTCAGATGGTAAAGTGTCTGCCTACAATGCGGGAGACCAGGGTTCAATCCCTGGGTTGGGAAGATCCCCTGGAGAAGGACATGGCAACCCATTCCAGTATTCTTGCCTGAAAAATCCCATGGACAGAGGAGCCTGGTGGGCTACAGTCAGTCCATGGGGTCACAAAGAGTCGGACACGACTGAGCAACTTCAGTTTCACTTTCACTCTCACCATACTGCTTTACAATAATTCATTTATTCCGGTTATATCTTTTGAGTACTTGCAAAAGTTCACCAAGGCTTACCTTCCCTCCTGGAATATTCAAGGAGCTTTTATTCATGTGCTTTGCATTTTTATATTTATATAGATAGCTATTTTAAGTCTGTATAACTGCTTAACACTATCATTATCTTACATACTTTGCTGTGGTTGGAGTCTCAGGGAGAGATATGCTTTCTTTTCTGCAGATTAGAAATGAATATAGCCCCCTAAGCAATCTTGCCAAGAACTAAGAAAATGATATAAAGAATGAAAAGCTTTCAAAAGGAAAATATTACTCACATAGTCATCCAGAGCTAGGTCTGCAAAGGAGATATGAACATAACACAAGCCAATTTCAAGCAAATGTCATCTAAGACACTTCAGAGGTTCCCTCTTGTCAAGTTTCCCTTTATGACACACTGAAAAGTTAGGGTATGTCAATAAATCATGATTTGCCATTTCCCTCCAAAACCCTTCCTGTTGTGAAATTCCACGTAGCTAATCCCTAGAACAATATCTTCTAGAAGATTTTACTGGGTATGTCTGGGTTTACTTTATGTTACCCTTTATGTAAAGAAAAAACTCAACTCGTGCTTTATTCACCACCAGCAGGGGCTATTTTGGGGCTCCAAAATCACTGCAGATGGTGAGTGCAGCCATGAAATGAAAAGATGCTTGCTCCTTGGAAGAAAAGATTATGCTGTCTAGGTTATGACCAACCTAGACAGCATATTAAAAAGCAGAGACATTACTTTGCCAACAAAGGTCTATATAGTCAAAGCTGTGGTTTTTCCGGTAGTCATGTATGGATGTGAGAGTTGGACCATAAAGAAAGCTGAGGGCTGAAGATTTGATGCTTTTGCACTGTGGTGTTGGAGAAGACTCTTGAGAGTCCCTTGGACTGCAAGGAGATCCAACCAGTCCATTCTAAAGGAAATCAGTCCTGAAGATTCATTGGAAGGACTGATGCTGAAGTTGAAACTCCAATACTTTGGCCACCTGATATGAAGAACTGACTCATTTGAAAAGACCCTGATGCTGGGAAAGACTGAGGGCAGGAGAAGGGGATGACAGAGGATGAGACTGTTGGATGGCATCACTGACTCAATGGACATGAGTTTGAGTAAGCTCTGGGAGTTGGTGATAGACAGGGAAGCCTGGTGTGCTACAGTCCACAGGGACACAAAGAGTCAGACACAATTGAGTAACTGAATTGAACTGAGCAGAGGATCCATACTTAAATGGGTTCTTCTCTCCCAGTGTGAGGAATGCACACAGCCTCAAATGCCTCCCCTACAAAGGAAATTACTCAAACTTTGTTTCTTGGAGTACTCTTTCTGTGGATGCTAATAGATGTTTTAAAAGACAATGGGAAGCAAAAAAAGAGATTCTGAAAGGAAAATAGGGTGGGAAACTGGGTTAAAGAAAAAGAGGTTTTTTAATTGCAGGACTTTCAGAATGTTTTGTATGTTAATTGGGGATTGAATATTTAAGACAGGGCACAGGTTGACTCTGGAGATAGAAACAGCTGCTCTCCTTTCAAACGGGCCAGAAGACACCTACAGAGAGTGATTATGCTTTTAATTTACATATATATTCACATATGTATGATTCTACTGAGCTTGAAAAACAAAGTCCTCTGCTCTGCTCAAAATATTCCTAGAAGAGGAGATATTAGATACATTCTCTGACAACCCCACAGAAGTCACGAATTTGGAGAAAGAAAACAAAAAAAAAAACTCTCCTTTAAATTCAAATTAAGATCAGAAGCTTTGGGGTCAAAAAGCCTGAGTTCAAATCCTTATTTTTCCACTCACCTGCTGTGCAACCTTCGTTAAATTAACTAACCTCTCTAAGCACCATTTCTTGATGTTTCATTTCCTCACGCATGAAATGGGGTTTATAATAACCATTGTCCCTATTTCATTGGGACACTGAGGCAATTAAGTGATACAAACTCTTGAAAATACTTAGAATGCTTGCTGGCACACATAAATCACCTGCCCTCCAAAAATATTAGCCCATATCATCATTACTCTGGTATGCTGTATTTCCCAAATTTATACGGTATGGGAACCTTTTAACACAGAATATCCATCAGCATCTCAAAGGATATCACAGAACCAAATTTGAGAAGTGCTAAATATGAGGGGGTCCTATGAAGATGGCATCCTATGATGAAGACAGACCACAGGGCATTACCAGACCCAAAGAGTTCATTAGGAGCTCAATATCATGAACATGGTCTCTCTGCCCATCTCTCAAAATCCAAAATGGTACATCTGGAGACGTGCCAACTTCCCGGGACCACCTGCAAAGCCTTGGAGTCTGGGTCTCCTGCTCACCAAGTCCCAATCCCAGCCAGGGCTTACAAAGTGTGAGGCTGACCTTTCTCCATTCAACATGAGGTTCAGCTGGCTGAATACCACATGGAACTCTTATAAAGACTGCCATTACATTGACTGCTACAGGCAATGCTTCCCTGTCTCCTCTTGGGGCTCATTCTGCTCCCGTGGAAGAGAGCTCTTTTCCCCTTTGAGCCTACTTTAGTTTGTCTACTCGAAGCTCCAAGAGATGATCTGCCATCAAATGCAGTTGCATCCATTTGAGTTTCAGTGGATGTCAATAGTAAAATCAGAGTCACCCTCTCCTTAGCACTTTCAATATGCCAGGCAGTGCATAAGCACATGAAATGCATCACCTCATTCAACCCTTACAAGAACTCAAGAGGTCGGGTCGGCTACCATGCCTATGTCACAGATGAAGAGAGTGTAGTTCTAAGAGATAAAATGACTTGCCCAAGTTCTCACAGTCAGTTATGATCTGAACCTGAGCCAGGTCTCCTGAATGTAGTTCATCTACTTCACATCACCTCCTTTTCCTCATGGTTTCTCTCCCTCTCCTGCCTGCTCTCTGCAATGATCTCTGAGAAAGAATGTGATGGATTTTGGTGGGGAGGGGGAAGGCCAGTCGGACACATTGATTTTCAGAAAAACAGCTTTCTGCTCATTGATATTGAACAAATTGGCCTGCTTCCAGTATCAGAACTAGTGGTTGGTGGGTAACTCAATAAAGTCCCAGTGAAGAATCGTAAAACATAATGCCTCCATGTCCTAACTGTTTTAGTTTCACCTAAAACAAAGTACGTCATTTGTTCGCCAATCTTTGGAGGCAGGGAAAAGGCTTTGTCTTGGAGCATGGGAACCCTGATGGAATTCCCTGTCTCTTTCTTGCATTAATCACAACCATAATATATTACCTCTGATATCCAATTTCAATTTCTTTAGAGTGGAGCACTTTAAAGAAGGCACACGTGAAGGAACCTGAGTCCCACATTCTTTCAGATTGTTGGGATTTTTTTTTTTTTTGGCTAATCTTTTAGTTTTCCTCTCCTAATTTGACAGCATTACTTTGCAACTCACCTTTTCAAGTCTTTTCAAAGCATTTAACTTAGTTGTCACAGAAACAACTCCTCCCTTTTAGCTCTTGTATTTCATCTCTGATTTGTAATACTTAATTAAACTATATACTCAAAGCAGCACAAGATGTAGGATCTGTGATCTTCCTCTAGATGTCTGCCCAGCTGATTCCTTCACATTCTTCAGATTGTGCTCAGAGGTTCCTTCTCAGTCAGAGAAAATGACCACACTCCCTGTCCTTTCCTGCTCATTTTTCCCCATTTCTTTTCTAATCATCTCAGGTACTGACCATTTTATTTCTTTTGCTTATGGTTGTCTCATCCCATTAGAATGTAACTGACATGATGACAAAGATTTTAGTCTATTTTGTTTGCAGATTTATCTTTAGTGCTGGGCACATAATAGGTCTTCAGCAAATATATGCTGAATGAATGAACAAATGCTCCAACTTAGAAGGAATCTTTGCAAATGTAATTAAAGCATCTCTAGACGAGATCATCCTGGATTATCCAGGTGGGCCCTAAACCCAGTGACAAGTGTCCTTATAAGAGACACAGAAGAGAAGAGAAGCCCATGTAAAGACAGAGGCAGAGATTAGAAGGATGCAGCTACAAGTCAAGTGATCCCAGGAGCAACCAGAAGCTGGGAGCGGCAAAGGATTATCCCTTGGAGGGAGTGCCACCCTGCTAACATCTTGATTTCTGACTTCTGGCCTATAGAACTGTGAAAGAATGAATCTCTGTTGTTTAAACCAGGAAAAAAAAGGAAAAAAAACAAAAACAAAACAATGCTCCAAAATGGTGACTAGGAATAAAAGCTGATACAAAAGAGATCTTAAGAACCTCAGTGTTTTAAAGCGAGTCACTAATTTGGAAGTCAGACACCTACCTCCAAGTTTCACCAAGAGAAGTACAACCTGGCCTTAGCGCCCCCAGTTCTCCACTCATCCCGCACCTCTTCCCAGACCAGGAAAGAAGGCAGCCATGGCATGGTGAGTCATGTTTCATGGTGACGGTATTTCCCAGCCTCCACTGTAAGGCGAGGTGGTGGAGTGGGGGAGTTATTTTGCCTACCCAGAGGCCAAGTAAGGAAAGATTTTTCTCTTTATTTTGGTTTTCTATTTTTTTTCTAGAATGTGCCGAGGTATCCATTTTTTAAATATTTATTTGTTTTAAACATTATTTATTTATTTTAAATATTTATTTATTTATTTGGCTGCGTCAGGTCTTAGTTGCAGCACTCGGAAGCTTCAATCTTTGTTGCAGCATGCTGGATCTTCAGTTGTGGCATGCGAACTCTGAGTTGTTGCATGTGGGATCTAGTTCCCTGACAGGGGATCAAACCCATGTCCCCTGCATTGTGAACATGGAGTTCACAATGGACCACCAGGAAGTCCCAGTTTCCTTATATTTAGGGCCTGGGGTTTGTAGGGCATCTTAAGTCTGGCTGATACCTTTCATCAGATTTGGAAAATTTTTAGTCATTGTCTCTGCAAACACCTCCTTCAGCCATAGTTCCTTCCTCCCTTCTCCTTCTGAAACCCCAATAAGACCTTCTCAGTTTATGCTCCAAGTCTCTTCCTAATCTTATGAAGTTACCATCCTTGTGTCTCTCCATTCTTAACTTTGACTATATTCTTCTGACTCACTTTCCAATTGACCAAGTCTCTTCAAACTCTGCCCAAATTGCTGTGTTCTTAAGTCTTTTTTTTTTTCATTTCTACAACTTCCCATTACTTCTCCTTATTATTTCTAATTTTCCACTGACATTCTCAATTTTGTCTTTTATCTCTTGTACATAGTAATCACAGTTATCTTACGGTTGTTGTCAGATAGCCTCAATACATGGAGGTTCTAGAGATCTGTTCTTTTGTTCATTGTTTTTGCTGGTGGTCATTTATTTTGCTCTCCTCTCATGTACCTGATTGAGAAGGCAATGGCACCCCACTCCAGTACTCTTGCCTGGAAAATCCCATGGGCGGAGGAGCCTGGTGGGCTCCAGTCCGTGGGGTCGCTAAGAGTCAGATACGACTGAGAGACTTCACTTTCACTTTTCACTTTCATGCATTGGAGAAGGAAATGGCAACCCACTCCAGTGTTCTTGCCTGAAGAATCCCAGGCAGGGGGGAGCCTGGTGGACTGCCATCTATGGGGTCGCACAGAGTCAGACACGACTGAAGCGACTTAGCATCAGCAGTAGCAGCATGTACCTGATTATCATTTTATTGCATTGCATTTGTAAGCCAGACGTTGCATTTGTAAGCTGGTTTGTAGAAATAATTTTAGGCTTAGAATGATGTTATTTTTCTCCAGGGAGCACTTAAGTTTACTTCTTCTAGGTCCCTGTGGAAACTAGTAATCTGGGGTTACCTTCATACAAATTCAGGGATTTCAGGAATGCTGAGCTTCAGTCCCTGCAAGAACCTGTCTGCTTCCATCTCACCTTTACCACTAGGGTGCAGCCCATCAGGATGCCAACCAAGGGGGAGGAGGGTTCACCAAAGGTCTCTTCCCCTCAGCTAGCCCTAAGTTCTGATCACTGTGCCCCCAGCCCTAAGAGGGTGCTCAGCCTGTTCACCTCTCACACGTGTGGCACTGACAGGTACTGTCTCATCCTCCTAGATCTCCTGCCTCCCCAGATTCTGGTGAATTTTCACTACTTGTTAGCTGTCTGATGTCCTGAAGTAGTGTGTATGTGTGTCTACACATATATGTATACATGTGTGTGTATATGTACATATGTGTTTGTGTGTTTGTATATACATATGTCCCTGGTGGCTCAGAGAGTAAAAAATCTTCCTGCAATTCAGGAGATGCAGGTTCAATCCCTGGTTCAGGAAGATCCCCTGGAGAAGGAAATGGTAACTCACTCCAGCATTTTTGCCTGAAGAATTCCATGTACAGAGGAGCCTGATGGGCTACAGTCCATGGGGTGGCAAAGAGTTGGACACAACTAAGCAACTAACACTTTCACTTACTTTTTTTCATATGCATATGTGTATGTATGTGTGAATATATTTTGTCTAGTGGGAGGATTGGCCCAAATCAACCCATCTGCCACTATCAGAAGCAGAAATCTCTCATTACCAGTATCAGGGCCTGGCTGGGGTAAAATAAGTGAGGCATCCAGGCCCCAAATTTCAGGATGTGCTCACTCTCAGGTCCAGGCAGATGTAGGGCTGGTACCTGTGCATCCTTGGCACCTTGCAAACCTCTCTCTCATGCCAGTCCTGATCTGTATATGTTTGCAGAGGTTCAACTACCTGGGCAGACTCTAATACATGAACTTATATCTAGAAAATGGGCGAGGGGACAGGGACTTTGCTTCTTTATTTACTTCTGCTGCTGCTGCTGCTGCTGCTGCTGCTGCTGCGTCCCTTCAGTCGTGTCCGACTCTGTGAGACACCATAGATGGAAGCCCACCAGGCTCCCCCGTCCCTGGGATTCTCCAAGCAAGAACACTGGAGTGGGTTGCCATTTCCTTCTCCAATGCATGAAAGTGAAAAGTGAAAGTGAAGTCGCTCAGTCATGTCTGACTCTTGGCGACCCCATGGACTGCAGCCTACTAGGCTCCTCTGTCCATGGGATTTTCCAGGCAAAAGTACTGGAGTGGAGTGCCATTGCTTTCTCCGTATTTACTTCTGAAGTGAAGTCGTTCAGTCGTGTCTGACTCTTTGCGACCCCATGGACTGTAGCCCACCAGGTTCCTCCATCTCCAGGCAAGAATGCTGGAGTGGGTTGCCATTTCCTTCTCCAGGGGATCTTCCCAACCCAGGGATAGAACCCAGGTCTCCCGCATTGCAGGCAGACGCTTTAACCTCTGAGCCACCAGGGAATGTTTAATTGTTCTTATATAACCAGATGGGCTTCCTTGGTGGCTCAGACGGTAAAGTGTCTGCCTGCAATGCGGGAGACCTGGGTTCTATCCCAGGGTCGGGAAGATCCCCTGGAGAAGGAAATGGCAACCCACTCCAGCATTCTTGCCTGGAGAATCCCATGGACGGAGGAGCCTGGTAGGCTAAAGTCCATGGGGTCGCAAAGAGTCAGACATGACTGAGCAACTTCACTTTCACTTTTCACTTTCATGCAACCAGATATTGTTTACTATGCATCTTATATGCATCCTCTCAAGGGACTCTCATAGCAATCTTAATAAATAGTTCCCATATTCACCCTTAGTTTGCCTAGAAGGAAACAAAAGTACACAGAGATTATGGGAATTTCCTGGGAGTCCAGTGGTGGACTCCATGCTTCCTATGCAGGGGTCTCAGGTTTGTTCCCTTGTCTGGGAACTAAGATTCCACATGCCATGCAGTTCAGCCAAAATAAAATTTAAAGATAAATTTTTTAAAAAAGTATATGGAGATTTAGTAATATTATCCATGTTCCTAAAACTGAGAGGAGATGGAGCCAGGTTTTGAACCCAGGCAGCCAGGTTCCTAAGCTTCCATAACACACATAGCCACCAATACTGACTCTAGTTAAAAGCACTAAATTCCATACTTTTGCAATTTTAAAAACATGGTGAAAGATAAAATGGAAAATAATGTTTTAATTAATAAATACAAATATGTTCTATATATTAAAAGTCTTCAGCCAGTGGTCGAAGTTGCTTCCAGTCCATCCTGAGGCAGAGGAGAAGCAGGGCCTCGTAGCCCCTTCTTCACTTCCCTGGCCTTTTCATGCTCTGCAGCACAGAGGAAAAATGACCCAGGGCCTATTCTCAGATGTGTCCAGGGGCCAGACCACTGCCCAGGCCACATCGGTCTGTCTGTTGTTACCATGTCAACTCGGGCCTTTGTCCGCGACACGGTGCCCAACTCCCATTACTCACTCTGTCCTTTCCTGTCCAGCTGTGCCAATAAAATGATTTATCAGCAGGAGCTCAGGACGGGCTGCCAGGTTCCGGGCAGAGGAAGAAGGCATGGGAACTGTTTTATGAAATAAAGGCCTGGCTGCCAAAGGACACAATTCACAGTCTCAAATGCCTCTCCCACACACTCTGGATGTTGCATTCATTCCTGCATTCACTCATTCATTTATTCAACACATGTTTAATGAGGACCTTGTGCTGAGCCAGACATGTGGCATACACTGGTGAACAACAGAGGCAAGGCCTCCGCCCCCTGTTTAGAGGTCTGGGGGATGGCAGACGCGGAACAAGTTATTTACAGGTGCATTCAAGTAAGTGGGTGAGGTTATCAAGGCAAGAAGCCAGGGTCTCAATTAAGTGATTTATTTTTTGTCCATATCACACAATTTGTGGGATCTTAGTTCCCTAACCCAGGATCGAACCTGTTCCCCCGGCAGTGGGAGCGCATCGTCTTAACCACTGGGTCACCAAGGAGGACCTGAGGAGGTGGTCCTTGAGTTGTGATGGGGCTCAGGCCAGGCTGCCCCAAGATGTGTCACTCTGGCATGCGGATTACTTTAAACGGAAAACAATCAGGGTCCAGAAGTTTCAGGAAGAACCTTTGAACCACCCCCTTACCTAAAAGAATTTAAGACAGGAGGCCTGTCTCAGGAAGAAGCTATCACCATATACAACTGTAGTAAATTATTGGATGCAGTGGACAGGGAGGAATCATTTGTCAAAGCCTACTGTCCCTAATGTTTACCAAACATTAACTCTTTTTAGTTCCCTGTGGATTACCTTCCTTCCCCCTTGAATCCTCAGACCCCTACCTGCTTCTCCTTAGTCCAGAATATATAATATATATGTATATATATATATGTTTATGTATACACACTCACATACATATATATAAATACATACAAACACCTCGTCTAGCCTTATTGTCTTTGGAATTCTTCATTATGTGGAGTCCCTGTGTGTGTGTGTTCAGTCACTTCAGTCGTGTCTCTCTGTGACCCTATGGACTGCAGCCCTCTGGGCTCCTCTGTCCATGGGGATTCTCTAGGTAAGAATACTGGAGTGGGTAGCCATGCCCTCCTCCAGGGCATCTTCCCAACCCAGGGATTGAATCCGTGTGTCTTTCATCTCCTGCAATGGCAGGCAGGTTTTTTTTTTAGCACTAGCGCCACCTGGGAAGCCCAGATTCCCCATGCACATGTAATAAATTTGACTTTTTCCTGTTAATCTCCCTCATGTCATTTTAACTGCAGGCAAAAGAACTAAGAAGAGAAAGAAGGGAAATTTCCCCTCCCCAACAGCCGTGATCTGAAGACAGAATAGGAATCAACTCCCCCAGGACAGAGGGGAAAGAGTGCCAGGTAGAGGGTGTCGCAGAGGTAAAGTTCCTGAGGTCAGAAGAAGCTTGGTATTTGTAAAGATACAGTAAGTCTGGGGAAGAAAGCAGAGGGGAAGAAGCTGGGGAGATGAGCAGGGACCGGATGATGCAGAACCTTCCAGGCCCTTGTGAAGAAGTTTGCCTTTTTCCAAAACAGCTTGAGAAAGTCACTGGAAGGTTGTAGAGGGAGGCAAGTCAGGATCCTATTTGCATTCTAGGAAGACCACTAAGGAAAACAGATTAGGAGGGGTCTCTGCACAGAATGAGAGAGGCTACTTAGGAACCTACCACAGCACTTTTCAGACTATTTGCAGGGACAAACCATTTTCTCCACAATCCATCACAAAAGCAATGCTCTTGTAAAATACAACACAAATTTGGTTGGATGTCACAGCATTGTCAAATTGTTATAAAAGTTTCTAAGCACTAAATCCCAGTTTCTCTACTTACTCACTGTGGACCAGTAATACTTTGCTGACTGTCACTAGTCTGTAGATGACAGTTTGAGTAGCACTGGGGTAGCACAAATGAGGTTGCCAAGCCAGACTCTGGTGCCCAAAAAGAAAACAACTTTATCTTCTAAAACCTAGTTGAGCTTCTGGCGCCTGGTCTCTGACCAGCCTGACATAGGAAATGTACTAAGCCCTTCAGGTCTCAGACCAGCCTACAGGTTACCACCCACATCTGAGTGCTTATTCTCCTCTAACTCCCTTCTCAGTCCTCTCCTCCCGTCCCCATTCTGGGAACTCCTGCACACACCAGCCCAGATGGTCTTGAGAGAGCAGGCACTGCTTTGTTTAGCCTTCATCTGCCTCTGCCTGGTACCAGTTCCTGCGCTGGACATAACTTGTCCTTCTTGGTCCTTGAGCTTATCCACTGTCCTGCACGGACCACCACTGAGGTGACGCTGCATCCCTCTTCAGTCCTCTCCTGTTCAGCTCATCACTGCATCCTCTGCCACACAAGTTCCTGCATCCTGGGACTGGTTCTGCCTCTGGACCTCCCTCCTTACCTCTTTCCTTGCCACTGGCTCCTTTCCACTCTCTGAGACCACACACAACCCACATGCTTTTGGCCAGCTTTCCTTCTTCCTGGCACCCCTCACAGCCACCACGACCACTAGCTTTCTTGCCACTGGGCAGAGCAAGGCTGCTGGTCATCAGAGATCACAGGGAGCCAACAAGTCACAGGCACCCAACAAGTCACAGGCACCCCTTGACCCTTGGGTCTCTGTACTCACAATGGTGTTCCCAGCAGTCAGCTTAAGGAGGTGGAGCAAATACGTTTATATAAAATTCTCTTTCTGCTTCTTTCCACCTCTTGCTCTCTCTCAAGCTCTCTCTCTCTTCTACCTTACCTCCTTTCCTCTCTCCTATCGCTCTTCCTATTTCTTCCAGTCTCTCTTCTCTTTTCCTCTCACTCCCTCTGTTCCTCCTCCCCTCACTTCCTACACTTTCTTCTCCTCTGCCCCTCTCCCTCATCCCCTCTCCCTCCTCCTCTTCCAACTCACCTCCCACCTGGCCTCTAATTAGAGGTGAGAGGAGAAGAATTGGGTCTGGCTGATGTTGATTTTCTGAATCTGCTCAGAGCTGGATCAATCTTCTGGATTAAAGAGATGATGAATCACCACCTTTATTATCAGCTCCTCTTCTGCCACCCGTACCCTGGGGGAAGTGATTAGATATGAGTGATGCTCACCAATATTTCCAATTCCTCCTCTTCCAAGTGCTCCTCTGCTCTTTTGAATTAGACATGGTCCTACAAATTGATGTGGCCAAAAAACTGTCAGGAGCAACACCTGTCTCTTCTGGGTAGAAGCATCTCAGAGTTGTTGGACAATTTTCCCATTTTCCTCCTTCTGCAGCAATCACAGAAGCATGTTCCCTTGGTATGGGAGATTCATAAGATCAAAGCAGCCTGGAATGTTGAACCAGCCACGGAGTACAGCTGTCCCTGGGCATCACCAAGATTGAAGCAGACTCTGTGTGAGCACAAAATTTTGTTTTGAACCCACTGGTTGCCTGTTACAGGAGCACAGCATTGCCTGCCCTGACTAACATACCAAGTTGCTGGCCCAAACAGTGGATGGTGAAACTGAAAAGGAAAAGCACTCAGTAGCTAATAGCTCTGCAGGTCATCCTCCAGGGGAGGTGGTGGCCATTCTCCATGCTCTAAATAATGGTGACCTATTTTGTAAAGGTGGTGGCAGCAAAGATGACAGAAGTGGATAGACTGGATACAATGTGAAAAGAGACAAGCCTTAGATGGACTAGCCTGGGAGGGTGAGGACAGGGGTATGTCAGGTTGTGCCCTGGTTTCCGGCCCAAGGAATCAGGAACATAGAGCCATTCGATGAGATGCGAGGACCACGCCGACCACATTTCTTGGTCCCGAGAGCTCTGAACATGGCCCTTTACAGCAGCTGAAACAAACAGCCTCCATTTTGGGCACTCTGCTGATTCCAGCTTACAGGCTTGAGGCTGAGCTTTCTCGGTTGTGTGGCAGATGCTCGGAGGAAGAGCCAACAGGACTGTGCTGTAATCATTGCCATTTATAACCATCAGGAAAATACCAAACTACAAGGAGGACTGCTGAATTCCAAAAACCACTGGTATTTGAACACTTGACAGAGCTGCCAGTGCTGAGGGTTTGATGGATGGAGAAGGCAAAGAAGTGTCTCATTTAATCGTTCATTGTATCAACTAATTACCTGGCCTTCATCCATCAACACAGGATGTTTAAAAGGAGGAAGTCCTGAACTTGAGATCCAGAGGCCTGGGTCTTGGTTCCAATTCTGTCATTCATGACCCTGGGCCAGGCATTCCCCTCTCTGGGTTTCCCCAGCCCTACATGCAGAGGTCCTTCAGCAGGCTCCTGTATGCTCCTTGGAGATCCATGAATGGGCCTTAGGGATCCCTAGAAATTATATTCAGGACACTGTTTGAGTGTGCAGATGTCCATATATTGAAGAAGAGGGTCCATGCCTTTCATCAGATCCCCAAAGAATTCCATGACTTGAAAAAATTTTTAAACTGCTGAAAGTGGAAATGGACATACCAGAGGGTTGTGGGGAATGAGGCGAAAGGAGTTGGCAGGAGCCAAATCATGAAGGACTTCTCGAGTCATGCTAGGGAGCCTGGCACCATCCAAAATGAATACAGGAACTCTTTCTGGATCTCTTTTCCAAATACACCCAGGCAAGCCCGAACAATAAACCAATATTCAGGGACAGGGCAGACAGAGAATACCTGAATCACCCTTGTGCATATTCATCTAACAGGCATTTGTTGGACACCTGTTGTGGGCTGGGACCAGATACTATAGGCCGCAATGTTGTGATTTAAAAAAAAAAAAACAAAACAGTGAATGGGACAAATGGGCAGAGGAGTGTGTGTTTGTGTGCACTGATGTGTGATTGAGTCTGTGTGTGTGTCTGTTTATACGTGTGCCTTTCTATGTATCTGTGAATATATGTCTCTCTGTGTGTCTGCATGTGTCTGTGTGCACTGCTGTATGACTGAGTGTGTATGTGTGTCTTCGTGTGTGTATCTCTGAATATATTTCTTTGTGTGTGTCTGTGTGTCTCTACGTATACATGTGTGTCTCTATGTGTGTTTGCATGTATGTGTGTCTTTGTGTGTATCTCTATGTCTGGGAATGTGTGTTTGTGTTTGTGTCTTTGGGCGTGTCTGGGAATGTGTGTTTCTGTGTGTGTCTTAGCATGTGTCTGTGTATGTATCTCTGTGTATATGTGTCGGTGTATGTGGCCTGTGGAGCAGCTGCGGGCTGGGAGCCCCATCATAAGCTCTTCTCCATCAGAGCCTGACTCCAAAAAGCTCCCAGAAACAGCTTGCATCAAGTTAGGAAGAGCTGACACTAAAGCTGCAAGGCACACAAGAAGGATGCCAGGGAGCAACAGTCTAGGAACCAAAAAGTCATGTTCCTAAAACACAAACCTGGTTTAGCAGGGGCTGGCTGCCCCAGCACTCCTTGGGTCTCCTGTCTCCACCACTGCTGACAGCCAGCCCTGTGCTGCCAAGATCTGAAAGCTTGCTGGATATGGAATCCCTAGATGTCTCCACTCCATGCTAAAAAAACCTACACTGTCATCCAAAATTTGAGCTGCAAAAACTAAAAAGTTCTTGGTACATCCAGTTACTGCAAACTGAAAAGGCTTTGAATATCAGGTGCCTTTCACCAGCAGAAAGCTGTGGGACACTGGCCTCGATCTGAAAACTGTGAGTCTAGAGAGCATAGCACAGGGAAGTGGGGAGGGAGCGGCCAGTAGCAAGGGTCTTAGGGTCAGGATGGACAGGTTTGAACCAGTGACTGATGCGTGCCTTGGTCTCCTCATTTGTCAAATGTGAACAGCAATGGCACTGACCTCTGAGGGCTATGTGAGAGTTCAATGAGTCAAAATGCAAAAGGACTTGCATAGCAAAAAGGACTTGCAAAAGGACTGGTACATAGTAAGCACTAAATAAATACCTTCTATTGTTATTTTTTATTATTGTGTTGTTCATGAAAAATGATTTCCTCATAGTCATTTGAAACTGTTCATTGCTGGGGAGGAGAAGAGAGGGAGGGAGGGGTGGAGAGCAAAGGAGACAAGAAAATAAGATGTTACACATCTAGCCATTAATGATACCAGGCAAGAGAAGAGTACATCAATTTTTATGACACATTAATATAAATATTTTATCATATGAGAACTAGCTTAGGGTATAATATATATATCTTTTTCTCAACTGTAAGGCATTTCTTTTTTCTTTTCTAAATTAATTATGCCATGTTTCACTTAGAAGAAAAGAAAGAAGGAAGGAAAGAGGAGGGGAAGGGAGGGGGGCAGAACTTGGCAGAAATCCTCCCTCCCCCCTACCCCTCCACGTGGTGAATGACATGCCGGTGCATCAATCCGTGTAGCTGTTTTATAGGCTCCTGAGGATCTGCCTTCCATCAGCTTCTTCAGGCTGCTCGAAAACAATCCTTGAAGCAGGTCTTCTCAGCTCCATCTGACAACCAAATAGGCTGAGGCTAGAGGTTAAGTGACTTGCCGCAAAATAACAATAGATGATATTTACAAGGCCAAGCCCCAGCTCCTCTGATACCCTGCCTGGGAGCACGCCTCTCAAAAGTCTCCACTTGTCCATTCAGCCAGCAGCACCGGGAGTGGCCTTGAGATCCACACAGCAGACACAGAAATGAATAAGCTAGTCTTCTTTCACTGGGGCAGGTTATAGTCTGGTTTCAGGAGGTATTTTGAAGGGCTTTCTCCTAGAGGGACCTTCTTTTTACAAATTTTTTATTGATTGATTGATTGATTTTTGGCTGTGCTGGGTCTTCGTTGTTGCATGCGCTTTTCTCTAGTTGTGGCGAGCAGGGGCTACTCTCGAGTTGCCGTAGCCAGGCTTCTCATTTTGATGGCTTCTCTTGTTGTGGCACACAGCTCTAGGGCACGTGGGCTCAGTAGTTGTGGTTCCCAGGCTCTAGAGCACAGACTCAGTAGTTGTGGTGCATGGGCTTAACTGCTCCGCAGCAAGTGGGTTTTTCCCAGACTGGGGACTGAACCTGCGTCTCCTGCATTAGCCAGCAAATTCTTTACCACTGAGCCACCAAGAAAGCCCTGGAGTGACCTCCTGAGACATAAGGAAGCCCAGGCCCAGGGCCTCAGGGTCACACAGTCCCATGGTTGAGTTCCGACTCCTCCACATCCTGCTGTGTGATCTTGGGAACTCAGTAAACCTCTCTGAGAGTCTTTTCCCCCAAATGTCAAATGAGGATGATGATGATGATGGCCTAATTCACAGGGCTGTTGTGAGTCTTACATAAAACATTTCCTACAGAAACACTTTGCCTGTTCTCGAAGAGATGCCTTCTGAAAGGCAAAGTTGATAGATTTCCTCCCTGATGGGTCTGAATATCTTGAAAGGAGATTTAGACAATTGGCAAAGAGTTGAGGGTTGAGTTAGTGGAAAGTACATAGATAACAAAGCCAAGGGAAAAACAAGGCAATTATTAACTTCAGAGAGAACAAAAGACATTGCAGGAAGGGAAAGTAATGAGTTGACTACATCAGCACCAGCAGCGCACACCGCTTACAGTCCGGGTAATATAAACACTGAATATTGATCCAACAGAAATTACAGCGGATCTGGGGGGAGGGGGCACATGTGTAGGTGGGCACAGGTGGGGGCTGAGGAAGGAATGCTAACTCCTCACCTTCCACAGTAGAGAAGCCAAGGGGTAAAGTCTAGAATGGAATCATCAAGAAGTCACAATACAAGCAGGCTACTTAGAGACATGCAGGGAAATAACCCACCCAAAGGGCAAAAGTGGTTGCTTCGGGGGAGAGGGAAGGGAAGAAAGGGGTCAAGAGGCTGTTGTTTTATATAACATGCTTTGCAGAGCTGCCTGAATCTAGACAAGGATTTCTCTACCTCAGCATCACTGACATTTGGTGATGTCAGTGGTGATGCTTTGTGTTGGGAGACATTCTGTGGATGCTTATCAGCCTCTCTGGCCCTTACCCACCAGATGCCAATAGCAGATAACACCCCCACCCCCCGTTGTGACAACCAAAAATGTCTCCAGGCATTTCCAAATGTCCCCAGGGGGCGATACACACTCGCATACACACACACACACACACACACACACACGTTGAGAATCACTAATCTAAATTAAGCACATGTATCAGTTTACTTCAGTCCAGTCGCTCAGTTGTGTCCGACCCCAGTTTGCAACCCCAGGGACTGTGGCATGCCAGGCTTCCCTGTCCATCACCAACTCCTGGAGCTTATTCAAGCTCATGTCCATTGAGTCAGTGATGCCATCCAACCATCTCATCCTCTATCGTCCCCTCTCCTCCCACCTTCAATCTTTCCCAGCATTGGGCATGTATAACTTTAATTTTTAAAGTTTTTTATGAAGTATTTAATGCAGTGACAGATGCATAGTTAGTGCTTAATAAATGGTAGCAAGGATTGTTATTTCCTTGACCTTGCTGAGGCTGCCTTCTCAATCCATGACAGGCATTCCCTGCATCACCACAGGAGACAAGCCATGCCCCAGTGAGCTCCTAATCCTTCATATTTGCGTACAATACCACTGCCACTAATCATATTAGTATTGATGACAATAACCAAATACCATCTTTGGGCTTGGCACAGCGCGAAGCACACAAGAGGGTTAGTGCATCCATTCACATCTAGCAATACCTAGTTGCCAGTTTCTTGTACATAATCATCCTCACAAGTGGGAGAGGGAGAGAGGAGGATTGTTCTTCTCAGGTTACTGTGAAGAAACTGAGGATCAGAGAAGCTAAATAACTTGCCTAAGATCACAAAGCTAGTAAGTGGAAAGGCCTTAGCCTCAAACTTAATTCTTTCCAACTCTAAGGCAAGTCAGCCCCCACCATAATTGGGATCACACCTTGCTATGCATCAAAGTCACTGGGGAGCTTTTAAAAAATAATGATGCCAGGACTCTATCCCAATGGCCCAAAATCTGTAGTGGTGGGGCCCAGGCATTGGCATTTTTAAAAACTTCCCCAGGTGACCCTGATGCACAGGGAAAGATGAGAAGAAAAGCCCTAGATCAGTGCTTCTCAAACTGCAAGATGTAAATGAATCCCTCATGGACGTTGTTAAAATGCAGATTCAGCAGATCTGAGGCAGGGCCTGGGACTCTGCATTTCTAACAAACTCCCAGTAACGCTCCTGTTGGTGCACAGGCCACATTCTGAGCAACAAAGCTTGAACCTGCTGCATGTCCTCACCTGCTGGGAGGGTTAAGAGTTCCCTAGTGAAGTCGCTCAGTTGTGTCAGACTCTTTGCGACCCCATAGAATGTAGCCTACCAGGCTCCTCTATCTATGGGATTTTCCAGGCAATAGTACTGGAGTGGATTGCCGTTTCTTTCTCCAGGGGATCTTCCCAACCCAGGGCTTGAACCTGGGTTTCCCGCATTGTAGACAGACGCTTTACCGTCTGAGCCAATAATTAATAATTTATTTATTTATTTATTTAAGCTATACCATTTGGACTTCCCTGGTGGCTCAGACAGTAAAGCGTCTGCCAGCAATGCGGGAGACCTGGGTTCGATCCCTGGGTCGGGAAGTTCCCTGGAGAAGGAAATGGCAACCCACTCCAGTACTCTTGCCTAGAAAATCCCATGGACGGAGGAGTCCCTGAGCCACTAGGAGTTCCCTAGGGAAAAGGTAAAAACCGAATTTCTTCTCCTGGGAACAACGATGACAATAACACCACCATTTACTGACTATCTGCTATGTGTCAAACACTGTGCTAAATATGTTTCAAATAGATGAGCTCTTTTAAACTTCATAATAACCCTATGTGGTAGTTGCTTCTATTGTCATTTCTTTTTCAGATGATGAAACAGAGACACAAAAAAGTAAGTAACTTGTTCAAGAGCAATAGTTTGCAAAGTAGCCAAAATTCATACCTGAGTGTCTCTTAGAACTGTTGATCTCTGGTTATCCTGCCTACCTTAATTCAATGCCATTCTCCACTTATGCTGCGCAACCTTAGGCAAACCACTTGACCTCTCTAGCTTCATATGTTCCAATTGAAAACTGAGCAAAAAAGGCCATCCCTAGATAATTCACATCAGGAAGATACATTTTGATGTCAATTAAGACCACTTACTGAATGTGGCATTCACTCTTCAAAGACACAGCATGTTACAAATAACCTTTCTGAGAGTTGGAGGTGGGGGAGGATGTTTTGTTTTTCACCTTGAGCAGGTAGGTGGGATTCTGGCCCCTGGGAACACAACTGTGTGAGGGGCTGTGAAGCCGACAGGCATACCTGCAGAAGAAGATAAGGTTTTCACCATCTCCAATGACTGGAAGCTTGTTAAAGACGGGTAGCAGGAGAGATGCTATCTCCCCAGCTGAAATATCAGCCGGTTCATCTCTGGCAGTGACTCAGCCTGGGCAGGGGGAAAAGGCAGCAGGGCGATCAATTACAACGCATCCTGCTCTCCACAGAAGCTGAGAGACGCCACCGCCCACACCTGGTGGGGCTGAGCATCCATTCAGGTGTGGATGAGCAGTCTAACCTTTCAGGGAAATTAGATGAGGTGCAGGTTCAAACTCTTTCTCAAGGAAGAATTTACATCCAAAATTACAGAGGCAAGAGATGGAGCCAGAAGGCCCATTCCAGCACCTTCCGGCTGTGTGAGCCTGCCAGGTCACTGTACCTCTTGGAGCCTCAGTTTACTCCTCAGTAAAAAGGGCTTCCCCAGTGGTTCAGCAGGTAAAGAATCCACCTGCAATGCAGGCCACACAGGAGACTCAGGTTTGATCCCTGGGTCAGGAAGATCCCCTGGAGAAGGAAATGGCAACCCACTCCAGTATTCCTGCCAGAAAAATCCCATAGACAGAGGAGTCTGGTGGGCTACAGTCCAAAGGGCACAAAGAGTCAGACATGACTGACCACTAAGCATGCAAGCACATAAAAAGAGTCCATCTCACCTGATGTGCCTTCTTCTTTGGGTTGTTTGAAAGTTTTCTAAATGACAATATGTATTTTGCATGGACCTGGGTGTATAAAGCAAGTCCAGGTGGTACCTGAACCGATATGTTAATTCTAACAGTTATGTGTTGATTTACTGTGCATCAGGAAAAAAAAATATAAAAACACATATAGTTATTGTGGGCTTTCCTGGTGGCTCAATGGTTTAAAAAAAAAAAAATCCACCTGCAGTGCAGGAGACACAGGAGATGTGGGTCGGAAAGATCCTCTTGAGCTGGGAAAATCCCATGAACAGAGGAGCATGGCAGGCCCTGTCCATGGGGTTGTGAAGAGTTGGACACAACTGAAGTGACTGACCACCGCTACCACGGTTACTGTATTACTTTTGGTTTCTCTTACCTCCATCTGCTTTATTTCATCTCAAATCAGATATCACCTCCAGACACTGTATAAAAGCACTAATTCATTCATTGTGTGTCTCCTCCTCACTAGTCATCAGAGCTTTTCTCTTTTGGTGCACTGATGTACTCCTGTCCCCAAAACAGTGTCTGCTATAATATACGTGCTCAGTAAATATTTATTGAGTGCATATCAAACCATGAATTCACTTGATATGATTGCTTGGGGTTGGGTCAAGTTACTTTGCTTTTCCGTTTGGGTTTTTAAGTAAACAGACTTAAAGAATAGTCAAGATGGCATGCAAAAAGCCCAAAGTCAGGGGACCGCCAGGTTGCAGATACTTAAATCACTTGGTAGCACCACCAGAGTGCGGGGGGCATGGGCTGCAGTGACAGCAGCAGCCCTTGGGGGGACAGAGGATTGGCTCCAGGTGAATGCCAGAGCCCCACACCACCCACTTATAACATAATGGAATCCCTCCCAGTCCTGCCCTGTTTCCCAGCACTCCTGTGGGAACCAAGTGAATTACCCAAGTGGAACTGTTCTACAACCTTCAAGAGCTACTGACAGTAGAGAAGCACTGTTACTATATAAACACTCTGGGTGTCACCCAGCCTGACCAGCACAAGGATCTTAATTCATTCCCAGGGTAGGTGCTCTCCAAGGGGAGTCTGAGTGGCTCTGGGGTAAAGCCAGACTTGAATTCAAGTCCCAGCAGTGCCACTTGGCACCGGTGTGGTCTCAACAGTCTCTGGACCTCATTTTCCACACTCAACAAATATTTTTGGCTGTATGTTTATAAAATAGGGATAGCATAGCTGCCCTGAAAAACAACTGATCCATAAACAGTAATAGTAGGTCTTAGGTCTCTGAAACAACCTATTATGTCCACTGTACAGATAGGGAAACTGAGACCTGGGAGATGGGATGATTATAATCCTATAGCTAATAAGAGATGGAGCCTTGCCTCAAACTCAGGCAGATAACCAAACTCCAAGGTTGTTTACACTAAGCTACACTGCCTCCCTTTTAAAAATGATGTGGGTATCTACAGCTATTGTCTTTATTCATTTATTGAAAAAACATCTATAAGCAATGACTGCGTGCCTGGCACCAAACTAGTCACTGAGGAATGAATGTCATGAACTGGACAAGTTCCCTGCTCTCAGAGGGGAAGCCAAGAGTAAATAGCAGATGCTACAAAGAACAAATGGATATGGGGGCTCATTTTGATGGTCAGGGAAAACCTCTCTGAAGATGAGACATGAGTGATCAGAAGGGATCCAAAGAGGTTTTAGGAAGAGAATTCCAGAAGGAGGTAGCAGTTAGTGCCAAGGTCCATGCAGGGGATAGGCTTGACATATTCAAGAGAAGGCAGGGGTGGCTGAAGCACCGTGAGAGCAACAGTGAGTCAGGAAGAACCAGGAATGGCTGGTAGGGAGCAGATCAGGTAGGGTTCTATGGGCCTGTTTATGCTAAGTGCAGGAGGAAGCCTTTGGGGATTTCCCTGGTGGTTCAGGGGTTAGGAGTCTGCACATTCACTACAGAGGACATGGGTTCAATCCCTGTTCAGGGAATTAAGACCCTGCAAGCCGCATGAAACTGAAAAACTGAAACTGAAGTCGCTCAGTTGGGTCTGACCCTTTGCAAACCCATGGACTGTAGCCTACCAGGCTCCTCCGTCCATGGGACTTTCCAGGCAAGAGTACTGGAGTGGGCTGCCATTTCCTTCTCCAGGGGATCTTCCCTATCCAGGGATCGAACCCAGGTCTCCTGCATTGCTGGCAGACGCTTTACTGTCTGAGCCACCAGGGAAGTCCAAATGGTATAGCTTAAATAAATAATTTTTTTTTAAAAAAGGAAGTGTTTGGAGGCTTAAGCAATTAAGTCACACATCTTATTTAAGATTGTTCTGAGAGCGATGTGGATTAAAGGGGGGAAGGGTAGAAGCTGAAACATTAATGGAGAGACTATAACAGTTGTTGGTACAAGAAATGATGGTAGAAATGAAGGCTTATGTCCACCAAAAACCACATACAGGAATGTCCACAGCAGCATTATTCATAACAGACATAAGCCAGAAACAAGTCACAGGCCCATGAACAGTAGAATGTATAAACAAACTGCAGGACATTCAGCCAGTGGAATACTACACAGCAGTGAAAAGGGAGAGACTACCACTACTCACAAAAACATGGAAGAATCTCCCAACACAATGTTGAGAAGCCAGGCAAAAACAGTGCATGCTATTTAATTCCATTAATAGGAGTCAAAATGGACAGAATTAATCTATGGTGATGGGGGCTTAAAGCTCAACATTCAGAAAACGAAGATCATGGCATCCGGTCCCATCACTTCATGGGAAATAGATGGGGAAACAGTGGAAACAGTGTCAGACTTTATTTTGGGGGGCTCCAAAATCACTGCAGATGGTGACTGCAGCCATGAAATTAAAAGACGCTTACTCCTTGGAAGAAAAGTTATGACCAACCTAGATAGCATATTGAAAAGCAAAGACATTACTTTGCTGACTACGGTCCGTCTAGTCAAGGCTATGGTTTTTCCAGTGGTCATGTATGGATGTGAGAATTGGACTGTGAAGAAGGCTGAGCGCCGAAGAATTGATGCTTTTGAAGTGTGGTGTTGGAGAAGACTCTTGAGAGTCCTTTGGACTGTAAGGAGATCCAAACAGCCCATTCTGAAGGAGATCAGCCCTGGAATTTCTTTGGAAGGAATGATGCTAAAGCTGAAACTCCAGTACTTTGGCCACCTCATGCGAAGAGCTAACTCATTGGAAAAGACTCTGATGCTGGGAGGGGCTAGGGCAGGAGGAGAAGGGGACGACAGAGGATGAGATGGCTGGATGGCATCACGGACTCGATGGACGTGAGTCTGAGTGAACTCCGGGAGTTGGTGTTGGACAGGGAGGCCTGGCGTGCTGCGATTCATGGAGTTGCAAACAGTTGGACGCGACTGAACTGAACTGATGGGGGCTGGGGAGTGGTTACCTGTGGATGATACCAACTGGGAGGGAGCATGAGAGAGCCAGCTGGCCTCTGAGAAATGCTCTCTAGCTTGCTCCACATGGTGGTTATACCAGTGTACTGGTATGTAGAATTCACTGAGATCTTAGGATCTAAAGATCACTTAAGATCTAAGACAAGAGAAACAGTCAAAAGAAAAAAACGATGATAGAGTAGGTCAGGCTGGCAGCAGGGAATGAACTCAACAGGTCCCTCTCTTAGGATTCTGAAAGTGAAATCGGCCTCCTGGGACTCTGTCCTCTGACTTGTGAACTGTACTCACTCCCATAACTGAGGCTGCTTCCCAAACGAGAGATGACTCTGAGGCACCCACAGCCAAAAGAAACAGGATTCCCCAGGGTGTTGGAAATCCCCAGCAAGAGATCCAGAACAATGAGGTCTGGCTCCCCACTCTGGCCCACTGAGCCAGGAGGGCTTGGGCTATGGAGGAGGAAAAGCTTAATCCCATCCAAAGAAGCCGCTGTGGACAACCCTGGCTGCTTTTACACAACTTTCCATCTCTGTCAACCCAAGAGCTGCATCAGACCTGGAGAAACTGGGCAGCCAGACTTGACTTCTTCTGCCTGTTTTCAACCTGAGCTGCATGCACTGTGTTCACGTGAGAATGATTGCAGGCCATGGCCCTGCTGCTCAGGGAAGCCTCCAGAAAGGCTCCCATGGCCCAGTGGAAGATGGGCTGGGAGGTGTTTGGCATCCTTGCTGTAAGATGTGTCTTTAATATCTCTTTAAAACTTTAGGAAATTTTTTAAAGCATCGAGAAGAAAAAATGTATTCTGTATACAATAATGATACACACACACACACACACACACATAACAAGGGCTGCTCAAGTGGTTCAGTGGTGAAGAATCTGCCGGCAAAGCAGGAGACGAGGGTTCAATCCCTGGCTCAGAAAGATCCCCTGGAAGAGGGAACGGCAACCCACTCTAGTATTGTTGCCTGGCAAGTCCTGTGGACAGAAGAACCTGGCAGGCTACACAGTCCTCAGGGTTGAAAAGAGTCAGACATGACTGAAGCGACTGAGCGTGCACACATGTATGTACACACACACAAATGGGGTCCCTTCTCAACTGCCTTTCTTTACTTAATAACTGATTTTGACTGTCTTCCAGGGCTATTTGAGAGGCTTCAAGTGCATCTGTTTTATTAGCTCCATATAATGTGTGAGTTAGTCCCTCAGTTGTGTCCGACTCTTTGTGACCCCATGGACTGTAGCCCTCCAGGTTCCTCTGTCCATGGGATTCTGCAGGCAAGAATACTGGAGTGGGTTGCCATTTCCTTCACCAGAGGATCTGCCCAACCCAGGGATCGAACCCAGGTCTCCTGCATTGCAGGTGGACTCTTTACCATCTGAGCCACCAGGAAAGCCCTTATTAGCTCCATAATAAGGTAGTAATCAATAAAGCTGGAATTCGCTTGTTACACACTGTTCCAAGCCCTTCTCATGTCTTTATACCTTTACTCCTCACCTCAACCCTATGAGGTCAGTTCTATAATTATCATCTCCATTTTACACATGAGGAGACTGAGGCTCTCCAGAGGCCAGCCCAAGGACAGGACATAGTGCTGTCTTAAATACATGTACATCTGACATCCAGGTCTGCCCTTGATCAGCACGTGTGACAGTAAATAGATAACCAGGGGTCAGACTGGTAAGACTATTTCCTTAAGCTAAACGCCTGGTTGTGGGATGGCTAGAGTGGAAAGCTAAGCTCCCTACCTAATTAATTGCCCTCCAGGGAGGTTGTGTCATTGACTCTCTCACCACCAGAGTGAGAACTGTCTGCACAAACCTCCTGTTTCTTAAAACCTCAACCAAGAATGACTCCCCACCCTCTCTCTCTTTCTTCTCCTTGAACACACAGTGCACCACTTGTGGAAGCCAACTACCAAATCACAGGTTCCCTGAAAGCAGAAATCACAACATTCTCCTCTTTATACTCCAAGCTCCAGGGCCTAGGGGAAGGCATTCACCTTGGGAAAAGGCCATGTCCTTAAAGTAAAGAACAGATTCTCATCTCCCAGCCTTGGCACATACTGTTTCCTCTGTCTGGGTCACTCTTTCTCCACTCTCACTCCTATTTACACTCAGAGCTTCAGATCTGACATCTTTGCCACCACCACCAGGAGACCCTCCTTGCTTCCCCACGTGGACCGGGATGACTTCTTGGTACCTCTGCACCCCCAGTTTTACCTCCAACAACATATTAATAACATGGACCACATCACATTACACAAAATTTCATCAGATCAAAGCCACCCTCATTATTGTGCTAACTCTAAGAAACCTATGACCAACCTAGACAATATATTAAAAAGCAGAGACATTACTTTGCCAACAAAGGTCCATCTAGTCAAAGCTATGGTTTTTCCAGTAGTCATGTATAGATGTGAGAGTTGGACTACAAAGAAAGCTGAGTGCTGAAGAATTGATGCTTTTGAACTGTGGTGTTGGAGAAGACTCTTGAGAGTCCCTTGGACTGCAAGGAGATCCAACCAGTCCATCCTAAAGGAAATCAATCCTGAATATGCATTGGAAGGACTGATGCTGAAGCTGAAACTCCAATACTTTGGCCACCTGATGTGAAGAACTAACTCATTTGAAAAGGCCCTGATGCTGGGAAAGATTGAAGGCTGGAGGAGAAGGGGATGACAGGGGATGAGATGGTTGGATGGCATCACCAACTCAATGGACATGAGTTTGAGTAAACTCTGGGAGCTGGTGATGGACAGGGAGGCCTGGTGTGCTGCAGTCCACGGGGTCACAAAGAGTTGGACATGACTGAGTGACTGAACTGAACTGAACAAATCTAAGAAACACTCTGAGCCAGTGCTTTCCCTCTTCTCTGACAGCTTTGTTAAGATATAATTCACATCCATCCAATTTACCTATTGAACCTGTATAACGCCATGGGTTGTGATATATTTTCAGATCACCACAGTCCATTTTTAAAACATTTTCAACACCCCCAAAAGAAACCCTGTACCCATTAGATATCACCTCCCTTTTCCTCTGTCCCTTACCCTTAACCCAGTCACAGGCAATCACTAATCCACTTTCGACCACCATAGATTTCCCTATTCTGAAGTTTTCTTTGAATGGAATCATATAACATGTGATCTGACGTGACTGGCTTCTTTCACTTAGCATAACATTTTCAGGTTCGTCCATATTATAGCATGCGTTGCTACTTTATCCCTTCTTGTAGTACAATAATACTTCATGGTAGGGATAGACCACATTTTGTTTATCTGTTCATCAGCTAATGAACATTTGGCTATTTCTACCTTCTGTCTATTGTGAATTATGTTTTTATGTGGACATACGTTTTTTATATGCCCAAGAGTCACAATGCTTTCTTATCCCTTTACTTCTATTTATTTAAAAAGCACTTTTGGACCCATTTATACATCAATTTTTTATCACATATAACTCTGGCACATATTTTCTTTTAAAAAAGAAAAGAAGCATAATACATCAGCTAAGATAGTCCCAAAATGTTTTCAATACAAAGTCTGGGTCTTTTAAATCATTTTTAAAACCAGTGTCCATGTTTTCCTATAAGCTGTGGTCCTGTGTGCCGTGAAAAGCACTAGCAACACAAGAACTCTCAAAAGAGAGCTCCACTGTCATTTCCAGGCAAGGCTAACCGCATCCTGACTGCTGCTGGTCAATGGTGATTTCACACCCTTGATTGTTAAGATGCATCCTGGCAACTTCCCTGGTGGTCCAGTGGTTAAGACTCCATGCTTCCAATTCAGGGGGCACAGGTTCAATCCCTGGTTGGGAAACTAAGATACCACAAGTCAAGGTGGGGTCAAAGAAACAGATGCATTCCCTTGAAGAGGTTAATACATGGCAAAATGTATACCTTAGAATTTATGAAATACAGTCATTTCCTGTCTGCTTGTCTGTATCTCATACAAAAGATCACAAGTGTCTTGAGGACAGGAACTGATCTTATCCACCCTTGTACTCATTCCCACACTTAATCAACAGGAATATTTGAAACACCTTGCCCACACGTAATACATTCTTAATGAAAATATATTAAATGAATGAATGAATGTTGACCTATTTTGGAAAATGGAGTTCACCTCCTACCTGGGGGACCACCATCAATTTGTTTCATCTCTCTGAGTTCCCATCTGTGAGATGAGGGTAGCAATAAGGACGAAAATGAGTTAATGTGGGCAATGCACCCAGGAGAGTCCCCAGCACAGAACAGTCTACTGGAAAATACTTGTGGAATCAAAGCATGAATAACTGAATGAGAAAATAATTATTATTGCAACTAAAATTGATAACCCACTCTCCTGTGTGCTAGACACTGCTGAATGCACTTTATGTATGTGAATTCCTTTGTCTAACCCCTCATTTCATCCTCGCAATGAGTTTATAATGTATGGACTAATAGTGTGTGTGTGCTCAATTGCTCAGTTGTGTCCAACTCTTTGCAATCCCATGGACTGTGGCTTGCCAGATGCCTCTGTCCATGGAATTTCCCAGGCAAGAATACTGGAGTGGGTTGCCATTTCCTTCTCCAGGGGATCTTCCCAATCCAGGGATCGAACCCTCGTTTCCTGAGTCTCCTGCATTGGCACGTAGATTCTTTACCACTGAGCCTCCAGGGAAGCCCTAGGAACCAATCTTGTCCCCAGGTAAATGAGGACGGTGACAAATGAGAAAACCTGAGGCATGGAGCAGTAACTCAATGAATACATGAATACAAGAATGAACGAATGTTGACTTACATTAAAATCCCAGTCATCTGGTCTCTCTAGAGGAGTGATCTGACAGTCCTTTCACCTCTCTGAGCCCCACCTCTGCCTGTAAAATGGGGAAGTCAATCATTGCACCTGCACCTCACAGGGAGGTGCTGAGGAGGAAGTGTGTCTGTATGCATCAAGAAAGCACCTGGCTAAGGTGCAAAATGGGCAAAATGAAGCTGGCACATTTGATAGGAAAATCCCTTCCTTGCTTGGCCAGGTGACCTTGGGCAAGTCACATAACTTCTCTGAACCTCATTTCATCAGCTGTAAAATTGGGTTATGAGTACCCCCACACCCCCAAGGTGGTGATGCGGGAGCCTGCAGTCAAACCTGCGAAGTCATTTAGCTCAGCCAGTGATTGCCTCAGAGAAAGCCTCATGATGGATGAGTGGCCCTTGCCCAGCCGGACCTGCTTTCCAGGACAGCTCACCGGCCAAAACGGACTCCTTGGAAGCAAACCCAACACATGCCTGCAGCGCCAACCTTTCAAGCTGTCAGACAGGGGGGCACAACCCAGTGGGGGCACTCTTGCTTCCCCAGATGAATAAATCATTATGGGAGAGTGTTACGCATCCCACCAGCATCCATAAGGACCTGAATTATATATAAAAAGGCAGCGAAAGCAATTAATCCCAGGCACATGCAAGTCATAAAATGGGAGTTCTCGGGTGCCCAAGACAATTTTCAGATGTTGCAGTTTTTATCAAAGCAAGAAGGCCCTCCAAAGGAGCACCCTGCCTCACGGGTACAGGGATGCCTTAATCAGGTTTATTTATTATCAGAGGAGAGTAATCTAACTCTCCCTCCTGGTTCTGCCACCTCCCCCACCCACTGCCCCAGCCTGGCTGTTTCTCAGCTCAGGAGTTCTGGAATTGGAGGATAAGCTGCCCAGAGAAACCACCTTCCCAGTAGGAAAGCTGCTGGGATCATGGGGGTGGGACCAGGCATGCTCCAGATGCCTGGAGGGAGAGGGGAGAAGGGAGTAGGAATTGCAAGACGAGAAAATGGTCCAGGAGCAAGAGCTCTAAGCCAGAGCTCCAAAGTCCCACTTTTTTTTTTTAATATAATTTTATGTATTTATTTATTTTATTTTTGGCTTCCGTGGGTCTTCAGTGCTGTATGGGCTCCTCTCTAGTTGCAGCAAGTGGAGGCTCCTCTCTAGTTGCAGTGTGCGGGCTTCTGGCTGTAATAAGCTTCTCTTTGCAACGGCTTCTCTTGTTGCAGAGCACAGGCTCTAGGGTGTGCAGGGTTCAGCAGCTGAAGCTCTCGAGCTCTAGAGCACAAGCTCAGTAGTTGCATACAGGCTTAGTTGCTCCAAGGCATGTGGGATCTTCCCAGATCAGGGATTAAACCAGTGTCTCCTGCACTGGCAGGCGTATTCTTTACCACTGTGCCACCAGGCAAGTCCGAGAGTCCCACTTTCACCACTGATTGATTACATGTGGGGAAACCACGGCACTGCAAGGCTGGGCAACTACTTGTTCAAGGTCACGTGAGGAGAGAGAAGAGAAGTTGGAACAACAGTACAGTCAGGTTGACAGACATTCTTTCAGGGCATTAGGTGTACGGGCGCTAGGGATACATGATAGAGATGTCTGTGCACAAGTGACTTCCAGCTGCCCCTTCCAACAGTCACCCTCTGTCCCTGGGCTTGACTCTGGGTTGCTTTGCCACTGATGCTCAGATGTACCAAGTGTACTCCTATCCTAGGGCTTTTGTACTTGCTGTTCCTTCTGCCTGAAACTCTTGTTCCTCCAGATCTTTGCATAACTGACTCCCTCCTTTGTGGTCTCTGCTTAAATGTCACCTTCTCAGGGAGGACTTCCCTGACCACCTTATCCAGGTGACAAGCCCTTCCCATGCCCCGAGGCTCCATCCCCTTGTCACATGTTGGGTTGTCCTGAAGCAAACAGTGACAGAGTATGGAATATAGGGGGGAAAGTAGGTTTGAGGAAAGCGGAAAAGATTAACCGTGACACAGTTTCAACAAAGCCTTGTTCATACAGACGAAGAGCTGTGCAAGCATGTATTATCCCCCTAGATGTCCTGAGTCAGCCTGAAATGTACCTCCTCCAGTCATAGTCCTTGGATGCAGGTTGTCCCAGAAAGGGTGTGAGCCTGGCAAGGTGGCTCTGCGGCTCAAGCTGACCCTGAAGGAGCTGACGGGTGCAGGCTGTCTGCTGACTTCCCTCCCACAGCTGACCAGCAAGTCCTTCCTTGATGGGCCATGTGGGTGAAGCGTCTGCCTGTTTACAACGCACCTCATCTGGCTTGAAATCTCTTCCCAGCACTTAACCACCACCCAACCCAGTATATGTCTATGTTGTTTTTTTCCCCAATTTTTTATTCATTAAAATAGTATAGAGATGCAGTTGTTTAAGTGTGTCGAAAAATAAGAATCACCTGGACTTCATGTTAAAAAAATAGATTCTCAAGAGTTCAACACAAACTGTTCAAATTGAATGGATAATCTACAGCTATAACAAGTATCCTAGTGATTGTTATTATCTGACAAGTTTAGAAAACATTGGTAGGTTAGAAAATCCATGATGCTATCATCTTCAGTCAAAACTTGACCCACGGAGTTCTGCATGGATCTGTATATTCCTTTCCAGTGGTCAGGGGCTCTTGCCACTCTCAGCGGGTATTCTGAAAGATCTTCTGTGTCTGAAGGTATATTACTGATGCATCCATGGAGAGAGATTTACTCCATGTGCACCTACTCCTCCACTACCTTGTCTCTCAGTACATGTCTATATATTTACTTATTTATCATCTTTCCACATAACCCAACTGATGTTTTTAAGAATATACACAATGGTTGTCTTGTTATTGCCTAGAACACTGCTTGGCATAGAGCAGATACCCATTAAAAATGTGCCCAATGAACGAGTGACTTCTGTTCCCAACTTCACAGAGAAGACTGGACAGTGAACAATTACATTTCAGCACAGTAAGTCCATTCTGAAGGAGATCAGCCCTGGGATTTCTTTGGAAGGAATGATGGTGAAGTTGAAACTCCAGTACTTTGGCCACCTCATGAGAAGAGTTGACTCATTGGAAAAGACTCTGATGATGGGAGGGATTGGGGGCAGGAGGAGAAAGGGACGACCGAGGATGAGATGGCTGGATGGCATCACGGACTCGATGGACATGAGTCTGAGTGAACTCCGGGAGATGGTGATGAACAGGGAGGCCTGGCGTGCTGCGATTCATGGGGTTGCAAAGAGTTGGACACGACTGAGCGACTGAACTGAACTGAACTGAATTGAACTGAACTGAACTGAAGTACCATCAAAGGGGATATCCCAAGGGCAGGGCAGGGCTGGGGGCGGGGGGCGGTGTCTCTAATCCAGCCTAGGATGGGGAGCATCCAGGAAAGTCTGTCTGACTCCAAGACAATGGCTATTCCCACTTCACTGGGACAGGACAAGCGGTATGGAAGCAGCTGCCATTGCACCTGGGGCTTCTCTATCATCTTGATGTCTCAGGCATGGTTACTTAACCATTTCATGTTTTTATATATTGCCTCTCCAACTAGGTTATAACTTCTCTGAGCTCAGGGAGCATGTCTTACATTTCTTTATCCCCCTCAATGCAAGCACTGTGTTTCATGCACCGCTGACACTCTCTGCATTATTACTAGAATATATTAGTCAGGCCTAGAAGGATGAAGCAGCATGGCTGTGGGTGACTAGGTTTTCTGACCTCCAGTAGGGACACAAGGTCTGTGAAAATAAAAATAGCTCTCACCTACTGAGCACCAGCTCCAGACTGATACTGTGCCAAGCACTTTGGATACAACACCCTATCAGTTCACATGGCAGCCTTGCAAGGCAGAGGCCTGAAAATCACTTCCACTTTACAGATGAGAAACTGACACTCAGAGAGAAGAAAATATTTTCCCAAGGTCACACAGTCAATATGTGGTCGAGCCTCCAAACAAGCCTAAGCTGGTGCTCTGAACCATTACACACACTGATATTTTAAGGTTAACAAGACAGTTTTAAATCAGGATAGAATCATAAAATCTGGGTTGTTAGGTCAAACATCTCCATAAGCCTGAAGTTGCTAGGGTCTCTGTGTATTCAGGAGGTCCGGGAGCATGACAAATGGCCACTCAGCCCCTGTTCAGTCTCATCTCTAGTAATTCCTGATGTCTTTTCTCAGTCACTGGTTGTGCACCCACCAGAAGAAAGGACCAGAAGCTGTCTCCAAGGGAGATTTCTGCGACACAATGAAGGTTGAGTGATTGCACTCAGATCATTGCACACACGGAAACCTGGCCTTCTCAGCACACTGAGTGTGGTATCTTCTCATTAGCCACACTTCTCATTTACACACCGATGTGTAAACCAGATGAGAACTTGATCATGTGCAAAGAGAAATGACTACAGTAGGAATTGGTTCAGAAAGTCTACACAACCAGTGCTTTCTCTCCTGGTAAGAAAACCAGTCTGGGGAAATAAATAATAATCTGGTTTCTTGCTGAATAAAATCGGGACAAAGAAAGACAGATGTATCCACTGAATGTTTAGTGGCAGTTGACTCAAATGACTGAGAACAAGCATTTCATGGAAAAGATAGCTCAGATGGGATCATAACCTGTTGTTCGGTCATTAAGTCACGTCTGACTCTCTGCAATCCCACAGACTGCAGCATGCCAGGCTCTCCTTTCCTGTACTATCACCTGGAGTTTACTCAAATTCCTGTCAACTGACTTAGTGATGCCGTCTAACCATCTCATCCTCTGCCACCCCCTTCTCCTTTCGTCTTCAATCTTTCCCAGCATCAGGGTGTTTTCCAATGAGTTGGCACAGGTGGCCAAATTATTGGAACTACAGCTTCAACATCATCCCTCCAATGAATACTCAGGACTGATTTCCTTTAGGATTGATTGGTTTGACCTTCTTCCAAGAGACTCTCAAGAGTCTTCTCCAGCACCACAATTTGAAAGCATCAATTCTTTAGCACTCAGCCTTCCTTATGGTCGAACTCTCACATCTGTACACAACTACTGAAAAAGCCATAGCTTTGACTGTACTTTGTTGGCAAAGTGATGTCTCTGCTTTTTAACATGCTGTCTAGGTTTGCCATAACCCGCCTTCCAAGGAGCAAGTGTCTTAATTTCATGGCTGCAGTCATCATCTGCAGTGATTTAGGAGCCCAAGAAAATAAACTCTGTCACTGTTTTCACTTTTTCACCTTTGATTTGCCATGAAGTGATGGGACTAGATGCCATGATCTTAGTTTTTTGAATGATGAATTTCAAGTCAGCTTTTCCACTCTCCTGTTTCGTCCTCATCAAAAAGCCCTTTAGTTCCTTTTCACTTTCTCCCGTTAGAGTGGTAACATCTGCATATCTGAGGTTGTTGATATCTCTCCTGGCAATCTTGATTCCAGCTTGCGATTCTTCCAACCTAGCATTTCACATGAAGCACTTTGCATAATAGGGCTTCCCTGGTGGCATAGTGGCAAAGAATATGCCTGCCAATGCAGGAGAAGTGGGTTCAGTCCCTGGGTAGGGAAGATCCCCTGGAGAAGGAAATGGCAACCCACTCCAGTATTCTTGCCTGGGAAATCCCATGGACAGAGAAGCCTGGTGGGCTACAGTTCATGGGGTCACAAAAGAGTCAGACAAAACTTAGTGACTAAATAATATACAATATTTTGTACAGCACAGGGGAATACAGCAAACTCAGCATGTAAGTTAAATAAGCAGGATGACAATATACAGCTCTGTTGTACTCCTTTATCAACCAGTCAGGTGTTCATAACTCTTAGAAGTCAATTGGCAGCAATATCTGCCTCCATCTTGTGGCAGAGATTTTGGTCATTTTTGAGAGGCAATTGCCAACTCCCTTTCCAATGGTTGTTTAACATAGAGATTAGATAAACATACAATCACTTTCCTTAGAACTAAGGGTTGCCAAATCTGGCCAGTGATACATAATAGAAAGTCATCTTAGGGGCTTCTGGGAAGATACTTGCCTTTCTGGTGAAAAGTACAGAGGCAAGAGAAGAGCTCACTGGTACTACCTCTTTCCCTTTCCTTTTGCTTAAAAATATATGATAGCCAGAGCCATCTTTCAACCATGAGGGAGACGAAAAGTCAATGTGCTAAGATTTATGGAATGGAAAGAAAAAAAAGAGTATAGATCATTCATAATATTGTTGACCTGATGCACCAAACCTGAAGCTTTCTACATCTGGACTTCCCATTACAGAACGCCATTAAATGTCTTTGTCACTTAAGCTTTCGTTGTTTCAGTTTTCCAATGCACAATTACAAATCACTTCAAAATTAAGCAGCTTTAAACAACCATTATAATCTCTTATGATTCTGTGAGTTCACTGGGCTCAGCAGGACAGTTATTCTCTCCACACAGTATTGACTGGAGTTGCAATCATCTGGAAGCTCGATTGAGTCAAATGCCCAAAGGAGCTTACTCACATGACTGGCAGCAGGCTGGTAGCTCAGCCTTTCTCTGTATGACTTGGGTTTCTCACAACAAGGCAGCTGGGTCACCAAATGGAATTTTCCAAGCATGCAAAAATAGAAGTTGCAGATCTTTTGCAGCCTAGACTCGGAAACTATAGAGCATCACTTCCACTCCATTCTATTTTTCGAAGTAGATCAGAGGGTGAGCTCAATTCAAGAGGAAAGGAAGGAAACACTGCTTCTTAATGGGAGGAATGGTGAGGCAGTTCCAGCCACCTTTAATTGACCACAGTTATCAATATGCTTTTATATGACTTGCAACTGAAAGCAATTCCCTAAATGCAGCCTTGGAAAGAGCCAGACGCCCTGTCCACTGGGACAAGCTGCAGTGGCTGCACTGCCAAGGTCGGCATTTGCAACTCTGTCCTCTGGGCCTCCATGGCAGATGATGATGGATGCAACCTTGCCTTAAACGTGTTAATACCTTCAATCACACGACAGACAAGTTTTGCAGGTCTTGGAGCCATCCTGCCTCTTTGAGGTGACTTTGTACTGCTCTGCTTTGATCTATAATATATTGACTTCTTGGTTTAACTCTCAGAAAGAAAATCTTCACTCCCTGTGTTTTCCAAGCACTTGAGAAAGCATCACTGTAGCCCCCTAAACTTGGCAGCCATCTTCATCAAGATGATTATCCTTCTTGCCCTGTCTCGATCCCAGGGTCACTGAAAGAATCAGATGGAATGACGGCTGGAAGTGTCTTGGAATGGTTAAGAGGGATTATTACTATCATAATCAAATAAGCATGTTGTGTCAGTTACAGCGTTTTTGGTAGAAGTTACATAAAACCCTATACAATCCTGCCAATGCGAAAGGAGGAAAAAGTGGCCAGAAGTTGGAGGGAGTCATGCCAGTTTCAGGAATGGGGGGCTCCAGCAACTCAAACACTGTCAGCAGGACCTATTTTCTCTCCACATCTTGGTCCTGATCTCCTCCAGGTTGCTTCATTTCTCAACAGGACAGGCTGCCAACAACTTCAGGTGCACACCCCCCTAGTTTCTCCTCCCCTAACTCTTAATTTTTTTTATTTATTGTTATTTATTCATTTATTTTTGCATGTGCTGGGTCTTCGTTGCCTGAGTGCTTTTCTCTAGCTGTGGTGAGAGGGGAGCACAGGCTCTGGGGCATGCAGGCTTCAGTAGCTGTGGCATGTGGGCTCAGAAGTTGTGCTTCACAGGCTCTAGAGCACAGGCTCAGTAGTTGTGGTTTGCAGGCTCGAGAGCACAGGCTCAGTAGCTGTGGTTCGCAGGCTCTAGAGCACAGGCTCAGAAGTTGTGGTGCAGGGGTTTAGTCGCCCCGCGGCATGTAGGATCCTCCCAGATCAGAGATCGAACCTGTGTCTCCTACACTGGCAGGCAGATTCTTCACTACTGAGCCCCTGGGGAAGCCCGTTCCCTAACTCTTTAAACAAAACTCTTTCTTCTGACTGATATGGATCCAAGTTGAGCAAAATGCTCATCTTTTAACCAATCCTATGGCTAAGGGCATGTAATAGGAAGGGGAGATAGATATATGATATAAAGCATGGATGCCTTGACAGGTACCCTATGGGTGAGCAGAAGCACAGATGTGCAGAGAGAGGCAGGGAATGGAGTGGTCATGGCAAGAAGTAGAAGAGAAAGATCGAGCAACTCCATGAGGAAAGGCAGGAGGGACTTTCCTCCCTGGCTTTTTGTTTCCACCTTTGAGGTAAAAATCAATCTTGGTAAAAGATATCTACAGTGACTTGATACTATACCCAAATTTTCATAGCAAATTGTGCAGTGGTTAAAACTCTGAACTCCAAATGCAAGGAGCACAGGTTTGATCCCTGGTCAGGGAACTAAGATGCCACATGCCACACAGAGTGGCCAAAAAAAAAAAAAAAAATGTGGGGGATATTTGAGCTGGAATTTTATCTTGAAAAATGAAATTAAAGCTTATCAACCTAACACAATTTAGGATACCACTTCAATGATACATGAATTCTTATGAAGAGTGAAAAGTAAATTAAGTAGTCAAGGGGGTTTTTTGCTGTAATTTTTCTGACAAAATCCTTCATTTCAGCTTTGGTTTTCATAGGATGATAGCAAAAAGGTCATTTAAAAAAATATTCAAGGGTTTCACCAATTTTTCCCAAGGCCTTCTGGAATCTTTTGATATTTAAATCTTCCTCTTTTGAAGTGCTCACCGTGTCACTTTCCTTGTCATTTTTTTTTTTTTCCTTCAACTGTTAACTCTTTGGGGGGAGGGGATATTAAAAACATTGAATAACTAGTACGTCAGTATCGAATGACCAGCCCAGTCACTGCAAACAGCCATCATGGCTGAATCTGTGGGTTCCAGCTGAGTATCAATATTGATTGTTCTAAGACCACCAGACTCCCAAGGGTTGTCTGTGGTTTTCCTGTTCTTTAAGCATGTGTCATCAACCTCATGGAATCCTGTACTTTGGGCAAGATTTTCAATCAAACATTTGCAGCTGGTTTACACTGTATGTGTACCAGGGTCAGACCGTCAGTGAGAGACTGATTGTCTTTGACAGGACTCACTGGTTATAAGAAACAGCAACCCCTCCCAGGACTTGTGATGGGCACTCAAAATTCAGGGGGTGCTTCCGAGAGACTGAGCCACAAGGTAGATGGTGTTGTAGAAAAGGATTCATGCTAGTGTTAATCATTAAAATTTTTAACTGCTGCTGCTGCTGCTAAGTTGCTTCAGTCGTGTCCGACTCTGTGCGACCCCATAGACGGCAGCCCACCAGGCTCCACTGTTCCTGGAATACTCCAGGCAAGAATACTGCAGTGGGTTGCCATTTCCTCTTCCAATGCATGAAAGTGAAAAGTGAAAGTGAAGTTGCTCAGTCGTGTCCAACTCTTAGCGACCCCGTGGACTACCAGGCTCCTCTGCCCATGGGATTCTCCAGGCAACAGTACTGGAGTGGGTTGCCAGTGCCTTCTCCGAAATTTTTAACAATTAATGTTATATAATTACTGTAAGATTTGAAGGACAACTTTTATATCTCTAAAGAACTCCATCATCTACAGGACTCAGATGATAAATACTCAACAACAAAGACCCCTTGAATTTTGTTTGTGAACTAACTTGTATGGATTGCCCTTTCTTGCAATCAATAAATCTTGCAAAAGGCGATTAGGATATATATATATAGGGTCACTGGATGGTTTCAACAGAAATATCAGAACCACTTGGAAAAAAACACAATGACCATGAATGAGTCTGACGTTTTCTAAATTTGTTTCCTAAGTGAAATGCTCAAATATCAGCCTACGTAGTTCAAACTGGAAATCCTATTTATAAAATTCAGGACAGATTCCTTACACAACTGTAGATGTTAGTCCACTGATTCAGACAGGCGTGAGGCTTGTGTTGTTAATCATGGGACAGAAAACAGAGTAAACACACAAGAGGGAAAAAAGCAGCTGAAATGATGAATTTCTCCATCTTGTCTCTTTGCTGAGCCTTTGGAGTTCTGATCCTCAGATTTAGGGGTTAGGGCTGAGGTGGTTACAGGTCACTGGGTATCTTCCTAGCCCCAATTTTGAGGAACAACAGCAATTACTTCATGTTCTGCAAAGCTAATTAACTCAAATCAATCAAAGGCTTGCCCAGATAGGAAACAGTTCTGAAAAAAGACTTCTGAATTCTGCAAACAGTGAATTTTCCTTAATTAACATATTAACATACATCCTTCTCATGCCTCAAGTCAGAGCATTTTCATTCTTGGAAGACAAAAAGCAAGAGCATCAGAAGCTAACAGTATCATTGATTTTCAAAAGAGAATAGTGGTAAAAGGCTATGGTTTTTTTTACAGCCAAACAGGTATGGATGTAAATCCTGGCTCTGCTGCTTGCTCACTGAGTGACCTTGGATAAGTCATCTAACTTGGGTGTGCCTCAGTTTTCTCATTTGTTAAGTGAGGGAAATAATAGTATCCGCCTAATGAGGTTTTTATATTAAGTATAAGGTGTTCTCAAGCCCTAACACATAATGAATATCTGATAATTACTAACAATCTGACACAGATGATGGACAATCTGGATTTGTTCCCCTACTAGGTCATTATTATTCCCTGTAGTAAGAGCCTCTTGGGTTTCCTTTGAGTAACTGCCCCTTCTCTACTAATAGGTTCAAGAGGGACTAAATAAATTCACTTCAATTTCAGGGCTGAAACTATGTATTAATATTAGTTTACTAGGACGTCACAGACTGGGTGGCTTCAACAACAAAAGTTTTCTCAAAGTTCTGGAGGCTAGAGGTCTGAGATCAAGGTGTTGGCAGGATTAATTTCTTCTGAGGTCTGTCTCTCTCTTCTTAGCTTGCAGCTGGCTGTCTTCTCCCTGTCTTCACATGGTCTTCCCTCTCTGTGTCTCAGTCCTAATTTCCCTCTTCTTATGAGGACAACAGCCATATTGGATTGAAGCTTACCCATATGCTCTCATTTTACCACAATTACCTCTTTAAAGAGCCTACCTCCAAAATATAGTCACATTTAAGAGATACTGGGGAGGGGTGTGGTTAGGACTTCAACACATGAATCTGGGGGAGACAAAACTCAACCCATAACAACTTGTGACCCAAATCTGGCCAAAATATTTCCCTCTCCTTGGTCAGAGTGATAGATTCAATCGAAGACATTTTTTAAAAAACTTAAGTATGGGGAATTTCTTAATTTCCAAGATTGTGTGTTGCCAAATAAATAAATATATATATAATGGAACTGCTGGGGTTACCATATGGAAAAGGTCAGTATAGAAGAAAACAGAGATGGAAAGAGACAGTCCTGATGTCATCATCTGAGTCCCTGGGTCCAGCTGAGCCTGAAGCTTGCATTGACAGTTCATTCAGAATTCACTAAACATCCCCTTTTTTGACTTGAGCCAGCTTGAGTTGGTTTCTGTAACTCCCAACCAAAGAAGTCTTGCCCAGCAGAGTCCCTATTTAATTACTGGGCAGCTTGTAGATCCTCAAGAAATAGAAAAGGATCAAGAGACAGGACTGGAAAGTGGAAAGAATATTTACAGAAAAAATTGGGTAGGAACCATGAGCACATAATAAAGGGGTCCACATGTGCTCAGTTGCTCAGTCGTGTACAACTCTTTGAGACCCCATGGACTGTAGCCCACCAGTCTCCTCTGTTCATGGGATTTTCCAGGCAAGAACACTGGAGTGGGTTGCCACTTCTTCCACCAGAGGATCTTCCTGACCCAAGGATTGAACTTGTGTCTTCTGTGTCTCCTCTGTTGGCAGGCAAATCCTTTACCACTGAGCCACCAGGGAAGCCCCATAATATAGGGGACAGAGTAGATTTAAGAACAGATGCATATTCCTTTGAGCTTAATGTAATAAATTTGACTGCATAGTTGTTAAGGCAAGTAGTTCTTCACTAAACCACAGGTTTCTGAGAGACAGTAATAGTATCTTGTTCAGGTGCAATGTATCCCAAGTGTCCAAGCACTCAAAAATATTTGTGGATTTGAATGGGCTTACTAAGAAATCTTTTGCATTTTATGATTTAACATGCTGCTTCTACTGCTGCTAAGTCGCTTCAGTCGTGTCCGACTCTGTGCAACCCCAGAGACGGCAGCCCACCAGGCTCCCCCCTCCCTGGGATTCTCCAGGCAAGAACACTGGAGTGGGCTGCCATTTCCCTCTCCAATGCATGAAAGTGACAAGTGAAAGTGAAGTTGCTCAGTCATGTCTGAGTCTTAGCGACCCCATGGACTGCAGCCCACCAGGCTCCTCCGTCCATGGGATTTTCCAGGCAAGAGTACTGGAGTAGGGTGCCACTGTACACAGCCTTTAAATAATGAATTTGCCACAGTGTTATATTTGCAAACTACCAGTGCCCTCAGTGTTGGAAAATTACCTTGATAATCATATAGTAGTAGAGTATTAATTTTAATAAGGCCTTGAGGAGACTTTCAAGTGTATCCCCTCACCATTAGCTGACCTGTAACTGGCCCCTTCTTTACCCATAAATTGCATTGTAATCTCTATTGCAATCTAGAGTTTCTTTCCTTGGGACCCATTACAGCCCCTTATGAAAGAGGTTTGGGTGGGAGAAGGAAAGAAGGTATGTTTACAACACTAGGTAGCAGTATGTAGTGAGAAGAGTTTGGCCTCCTCTACTTGGCTTATAGCACTGGAGAAGAACGCTGAACGTGGGAGATGCTGAATTTCTATCAAGCTGCTGGTTACCTGCCTATTCACCCCTGTGGAGAAAGATTACTTCTTACCCTGGAAAGTAAGTAAATGTCTCTGGGACATGGAGCCTGTCTCTATGTTTCCTGCCTAGAGGGTAAGCAAATATCCTCCAGGAAGAAAAGCAAACTTCCGTGTGTGTGTGTGTGTGTGTGTGTGTGTGTGTGTGTGTGTGTGTGGTTTTTTTTTTTTTGCTTATACTGAACAACTAATGGGATCTTAGTTCCCCAACCAGGGATTTGATCCATGTCCCCTGCAGTGGAAGCACAGAATCTTAACCACTTGACCACCAGGGAAGAAGGGAACTTTCTCCTCTTGGAATGTCTCCAGGAAAAGAAAGGTTCTGTATCTTCAGTTTGCTATTCAACAGCCTTGAACGAAACCTGTCAGCACCCTTTCCTTGGGAAGGTCCAGACCATACAAGAACCCAAGAAATCCAGGAAGAACTGTCTCCCAACAGACATGTACAGAGGTGATGATGCCACAGGATGGAAGGAACCTGGATCCCTGAATCACCAGGTGGAGGACCACCTCTGCTAACCCACCTGAGGCTTTATGTGAGCAAAAAACAAACCTTTGTGATATTTGATCACTGAGATTTCAGGTCTTGCCTATTCTCACAGCTAGCATTAACAATCCTATCAAAGATGACTTTAACATACACTGAACAAACTTGTATGAGAAATAAGAGAAGTACAAAATATATAGTAAACTCCAAATGATAAGAAATGGGGTGGGATTCAGGAGAGGGTAGATTATGACAAAGTTGTCACCTTACTTGTGAAGGTGTGAAAGAAGCAAAATTTGAAAGAAGCCACATCCATCCAGGAGCCCATGCCCCTAGGCTCAGCACATCCAAAAGTAATCAGCCCACCTCACTCATGAGCATCTACATTGGAGCCAAAGCTGCAGATGACTTTCACTCTGGTTTAGACGTTTTCAGATCATCCTAAGCTCAATTACAGCTAAACCAATAATACGCCCCAAATATCATTATTGGAAAATCACCAACCAGGCCCACTAATTGTATTTGCAGCCTCTTCATCATATTAGTAAAGCAATGAGTACAGCATGATCTTCCCAGGAGACAGACACTCACAAGGCCAATTTCCTTAGGAGGAGACTTTCATATTGCACCAGCTTGGAACTAATGTGTCTCGGGAAATCAACTGTCAGATCAATGACATTTGCAAACAGAAAATATTTGGAGAAAACAGCAGAGTATAGCCTGCAGTTGAGACTGGCATGATCCTTACTTGCCACTTGGAAGCTGCTGTCACTCAGAACCTTCGAGTTTTTCCAAAGGGTCAGTTTGGAGATGCTATTCACACTCCTTGGCAAGACACAAAGAAGCTTCATTGTAAGACTTCGTGGTTGTTTCCTGGAAAGCTCGCTGTATCATCACTGACCTGAAAAAAGCAAATGACGTTTACTAAGCTCCTTCTGTGTTCCAAGCTTGATGGCTTGAGTGCTATATACTGAAATAAGCAATCTTTATGGAAGTCCATAAAGGAGTTCAAATTCTGACTCTGAAGCTTCCTAAAACAGTTTAATTTGGTGAGTCTCAATTTTCAAACCTGCACAATAGGAATAATAATACCTATTTTCCAAAAGCATTTTGATCACTGAAGAGAGAGTATGTAAAGTGACCAGCGTAGTGCATGGCACATAGTAGCTGCTCACTAAATAGTCACTGCTATGACTGAAAGTACCTCTTTTTAATTGAACTTAACCAATAGTCATTAAAGAACTTAATGCTCCTCCTCAACTGAACCACTTGGGAATTAAGGAGTTCACACAACAATCTAGATTGACCTCCATAACCCTTCCATCCAAATATAAAAGGCATCTCATTTTGTTTTTGAAGAGAAATTAACAAATTTTCTACTTTTTTTTTTTATTTTTTTCTTTTTTTTTTTTTTTGGAGTTTTTTTTTTTTTTAGGAGTATCTGGAATTCTAGCAGTTTCAGATAAAGATTAAAAAGTCAATAAAAAAGGAAGAATATACAAAAAGCTTGGAAGAATGAGAAGTATTTAACAACTCATAATTCTGGAGTTCCTTCTGAATCAGGTAAGACTAGGACTGAATTCTAAATTGGGCACTTATCAACCACGAGACTTTGGGGAAATAACATAACTTCTCTAAGCCATGGTCTACCCTATCCAAAATGAAAACACCATCTGCCTCAAAGAGTTAAGGTGAACCTTAAAATAAGATGATAAGGTTAAATAAAGTGGTAAATTTTTAATGAGTGTTGGTTCTTATCCCCTCCTTTTCATCTCTCATCATTATAAGCTTCAAATTGATTTGTTAAACGTGGGCTAGGCACTGCGGTGGACACAAGGAATACAGTGGCAAAATGACCAACAAGGTCACTGTTTTCACATTTCAGACCACATTCTGGAGGAGAGTAGAAAACTTACTCAGTCAGTTCCACCAATCAGTGGAAAGTACGCTTGTGAGAAGCACTGGGAAGAAATAATATAACATGCTAATGAGAATTTTCTAAGAGGACTAGGCTAAAGTGTTGAGAAAGGCCTCCCAGAAGATCTCCCTTGCCCATTCTGGGTTCTAAGCATATTTGCCAATGCTGAGAGGCTGGAAAGTGTTGCTGAGAGAATAAGCACAAAGCCAGATCATGCCGAGCCTCACAGGGTGAATGTCAGGGCTTCCACATCGCACAACCACACAAGACACCAATTACGCTGAACACACAGCCCTGCTGCAAGACCAGCAGCCCTGGTAGGCAATATGCAGAAAGTAGAAACCGCAAAGGACCAGAAGCATAAATAAAATACAAAGGTTGTATAAAAGAAAGTGTTCAGAAGGAAAAAAAAAAAAGTAATGGAACTTTCAAGTGCAGCTGTGATGGAGTAACTGAGGCAGACAATATTCCCAACGAGTATTACTAGAAAAGCTGGATAAAATACAAACATTCAAAAATTCTAGTTGAGGGACTTTCCTGATGGTTCAGTGGTTAAGACTCCATGATGTAAATGCAGGGGTGCTGAGTTTCATCCCTGGTCAGGAAACTAGATTCCACATGCCGCAACTAAAGATCCCACATATGGCAATAAATATCTTGTGTGCCACAACTAAGACCTGGTGGAGCCAAATAAATAAATTTTTTCAAAAAATCTATTTGAAAGCATCAAGGAGCAGCCATGTCTGGAGGTACAAAAGTCCTGGAAAGGAGGGAAGTTCAGTGAGTTTAAGTCTGACATCACTTTTTCCATTGGGGCGTCAGTGACTACAAAGCATCAGAAGCGGAGGAGAAGGTAGTTGCTAAAAAGCAGGTGAGCCATCACAGAGTTCGGAGGCCTCATGAGGGTGGAACACAAAAATTAGCACTCAGGGATGTCAAAACCCATAAGAGATAAGAGTTCAAAATTTGTCCCCCCAAAAAAGGACTTAGTGAGAAGTGATCCAAAACCATGGCACCAATTTTTCTTTTATTTATGCTACATAAGGCATGTCATTTAGAATCCAAGCAAAGAGCAGTTGAAAAGCTGAGTTTTTGGCATTCTCCTAATATTCCAATATGAAACTGGAGGTGAAGGGCACAAATCAGGAAATACCCTAGTAAAGAGCTCTGGTTCCCATCTGGAAGCCCTGAGTCCAGAGGAATGGGGACAGAATTAGAGGCTGACTGAGCATTACAAAGATCATAATCCAACCCTTCATCAAGTTAGTCCCTGAGTCGATAGATGTAATCCATTCCTACAGTAGCTTCCTGCCAAAGGACAGAGCCTCTACAATATCTAGAACCTCTACGATTTTTTACACAATGCCTGCCAAAATTTACCAGGCATACTAAAAACCTAGCCCAAGAAAAAACAGATTGCCTTGATGTGTGGCTGTCCCCACCCTCTGGGGTCATTTGTACCTGTCTCTGATGCTGAGAAAGACTGAATGCAGGAGGAGAAAGGGATGACAGAGGATGAGATGGTTGGATGGCATCACCGACTCGATGGACATGAGTTTGAGCAAGCTCCAGGAGTTGGTGATGGACAAGGAAGCCTGGCGTGCTACAGTCCATGGGGTTGCAAAGAGTCAGACACAACTGAGTGACAGAACTGACTGAATTTCGAAAACAGTCTCCATGAGTCATAACATCTGGCCCTTCTGACCTGAAAGGAAGGGGTTTCATCAACCCCCTTAAAAGATGAGGGAAGCAAGGCTTCAATGCATTAAGTATTTGCTTAAAACCAAACACCTAGACCTGATGACTCAGATGGTATGGACCCGATGGCTCAGATGTTAAAGAATCTGCCTGCAACGTGGGAGACCCAGGTTCAATCCCTTGGTTTGGGAAGATCCCCTGGAGAAGGGAATGGCAACCCACTCCAGTATTCTTGCCTGGAGAATTCCATGGACAGAGGAGCCTGGCTGGTTACAGTCCATGGGGTCACAAAGAATTGGACATGACTGAAGTGACTTAGTAGCAGCAGCATACACCTAGAATCTATAGCTTTGTCCCTCTGATGCTGGAATCCCCACTTGTCACCACCCTACCATGCTGAACATAATGAGGGTCACCATCAGGCTAGCTTTGGAGGAAGCCCCTAAAGCATTCAACCCAAGGCCTGGTTCTTTACCCAGCCTTCCCCTCCCATGGTGAGTATTATGCGTGCGTGCATGGGTACATTCTCAGTCACTCAGTCACTGACTTTTTGCAAACCCAAGGACTGTAGCTCACCCGGCTCCTCTGTCCACAGTGGGGGGAGGGGGTGGGAATGCCAAAAGAAAAAAAAAAAAAAACCTCAGATATAATCCACATATTAGGGCTACTCTGGTGACTCAGATGGTAAACAATCTACCGACAATGCAGGAGACCCAGGTTCAATCCCTAGATCAGGAAAATCCCCTAGAGAAGAGAATGGCTACCCACTCCAGTATCCTTGCCTGAAGAACTTCATGATCAGAGGAGCCTGGCAGGCTATAGTCCATGGGGTCGCAAAGATTTGGACACGACTGAACAACTAACACACAAACACAATCCTGATATTAGTTACCTAAAATAACTATGCTGAATATAGTCAAGGAAATAGATGGCAAAATAATCTCACCAGAGAACTTAAATCTATAAACTCAAAACCAAATCAAAATTCTAGGAATAAATAAAATTTTGAATATATAAAAATTCTGAATATATAAAAACTGAAATTAAGAATTTAATAGAATGTTTAACAGTAGATCAGATACAGCTTTTAAAAAACTATTGGTACAACAGGATATAAGTCAGAAGGAAATAACCAGATGAAATCCAGAGACAAAATGAAATGGGAAACCAGAAAAGAAGCTAAAAAAACATAAGAGACATAGTAAAAAAAAAAAAAAAAAAGCTCTAACATATGTAATAAATTGGAGTCCCAGAATTAAAGAATAGAGAATGCAAAAGAAGCAATATTTGGAGAAATATTTTCCAGAAATAAGTAAAAACATTAAGACAGAGTTTCAGGAACTTCGGAGAACCCCAAGAAGGAAAAATACAAAGAAAATCACAGCTAAGCATATCACAATATAATAAAAATATAAAAATTTTTCCTCATCTGAGAACAAATGAAATAGCAAAGGTTTTAAGGATTGTCTTATTTTACCATGAACAACATGTTTGCAATAATGTTTTTAATTAAAAAAAAAAACAAAATTTTTTTCAAAAGCATCAGAAAAAAAGAAAAAACATTAACTGCAAGAAAGTGATAGAATGAGAACTGACTTTTCAACAGAGATGATGGAAACAAAAAGACAGGAACTTAAGTCCAAGTTAGAATTCTATAATACTGAAAATACTCTTCAAATGCAAAAAATGAAATAAAGAGGACTTTCCTGGAAGTCCAGTGGTTAAGACTCTGTGCTCCCAATGCAGGAGGCACAGGATCTAGCCCTGGTCTGGGAATTAAGATCCTGCATACCACACAATGTAGCTAATAAAAAGTAAAACAAATATATTTTTAAACAAAATAAAACTCAGGAGATCCAACTAAATTAAATACTAAAGGGGACTATTTAGGCAAAAGGAAAATGATCCCAGACAGAAATACAGAGAAGATTGAAGAGTCACAGGAAAACTAGTGAGTAAATCTAAATGAATATTGAAAATAATAACAATAATTTTCTATGGGCTTTTAAATATATGTAGGTTTAAATGAATCAACATTAAAAACAAAAGGCTAAAGAAAGATAAATTACAGTTTAATAGGCCCAAGAATGTCTGAGAAATTGTAAAAATACTTATTTATATTAGACTCAAATAAACAAAGGAGATATGTCTTAATTTTCAGAGTAATTACTAAAAGGAGATATAACTAACAAACTAATAAAAGAAAAACTGGTTTCACTAAAAAGAAGTTGATTGGTTCAAATTAAGGCAGGAAAGGATGGGGAAGAAAACAAATAGAAAAAATAGTAATATTATAGTTATAAAACCAAGTCAGTAATTAATTACATGTAAATGGATTAAACACTCCAATAATAGACCTAGCTTGTCAGAGTGCATTAAAATAAAACAGTTATATGCTGCTTATATTAGCTACTCCATAACATAAGGACACAGAAAGATGAAAGGAAAAGAATATATAAAAAAAACAAAAACCGTTAACCAAAAAAAAAAAAAAAAGGTGATATGGTTATATCAGTACTAATATTAAACTATTAAGTCAAGTAATCCTAAAGTTGAGATGAATAACTAGGAATAAAGAGAAAATTTTCAATAAAAAGATTAATTCAAGATGATTATATTGTAATACATACAAATATTGTGACCACTATGCTGAGCACCAGAAACTAACATAGTGTTGAAGATCAATTATAATTCAATTAAATATTTTTAATTAAATTTTTAAAAAATTATTTAAAATAAATGAAAACAATCTGATTTTTTTCAACTAAGTATAGTGCTGAATTTCTTAGCTGTCAGAGGTTTTCTAGCTAATTCCACAGTGGTCAAAAACCCTTGCTGAATAATTGCAAATCATTCTATATGTTGAGCATTCTATTTCTTGAAATCATTTTATGATTGAACATTCTATATGCTTTTGAAAATAATATGTATCATTTCATTGTTTGGTATAGTGTCTTATAAAAAATAGATTTCAAAAGGTTAATTCACCAGGAAGATACAGCAATTTTATATTCATATGCACATAATATCATACTTTCAAAATACTCAAATCAAAAAACTAAAAAGAAGACTAGATGGATCTACAATATAGTGGAATATTTTAACAATCCCTCTCAGTAGCTAATAAAAGAAGCAGAAAAAGAAGTGACAGGAGTATAAAGATTTAAGCAACACAATAAGTTTGATTTGTTTGCTATAAGAATGTTTAACAATAGATTGGAATCCACTGCACTGAGGATAGCTGTATATGTACAAATATTTTTTAATTAATCATAATTTAATGTTCTGTTTGTTTTCACTTAATTTCTGATTTTACCTTTATTTTTTCTTTTACTCTGCTTTATTTTTTTTTAATTTATTTATTTTAATTGGAGGCTAATTACTTTACAATATTGTATTGGTTTTGCCATACATTGACATGAATCTGCCACGGGTGTACATGTGTTCCCCATCCTGAAGCCCCCTCCCACCTCTCTCCCCATCCCATCCCTCTGGGTCATCCCAGAGGGACCAGCCCCAAGCATCCTGTATCATGCATCGAACCTGGACTGGTGATTCGTTTCACATATGATAATATACATGTTTCAATGCCATTCTGCCAAATCATCCCATCCTCGCCCTCTCCCACAAAGTCCAAAAGACTGTTCTATACATCTGTGTCTCTTGCTGTCTCACATACAGGGTTATCGTTACCATCTTTCTAAATTCCATATATATGCATTAGTATACTGTATTGGTGTTCTTTCTGGCTTACTTCACTCTGTATAATTGGCTCCAATTTCATCCACCTCATTAGAACTGATTGAAATGTATTCTTTTTAATGGCTAAGTAATACTCTATTGTGTATACGTACCACAGCTTTCTTATCCATTTGCCTGTTGATGGACATCTAGGTTGCTTCCATGTCCTGGCTCTTATAAACAGTGCTGCGATGAACATTGGGGTGAACAAGTCTCTTTCAACTCTGGTTTCCCCGGTGTGTATGCCCAGCAGTGGGATTGCTGGGTCATAAGGCAGTTCTACTTCCAGTTTTTTAAGGAATCTCCACACTGTTCTCCATAGTGGCTGTACTAGTTTGCATTCCCACCAACAGTGTAAGAGGGTTCCCTTTTCTCCACACCCTCTCCAGCATTTATTGCTTGTAGACTTTTGGATCGCAGCCATTCTGACTGGCGTGAAATGGTACCTCATTGTGATTTTGATTTGCATTTCTCTGATAATGAGTGATGTTGAGCATTTTTTCATGTGTTTGTTAGCCATCTGTATGTCTTCTTTGGAGAAATGTCTGTTTAGTTCTTTGGCCCACTTTTTCATTGGGTCATTTATTTTTCTGGAATTGAGCTACAGGAGTTGCTTGTATATTTTTGAGATTAATTCTTTGTCAGTTGCTTCATTTGCTATTATTTTCTCCCATCTGAAGGTTGTCTTTTCACCTTGATTATAGTTTCCTTTGTTGTGCAAAAGCTTTTAATTCTAATTAGGTCCCATTTGTTTATTTTTGCTTTTATTTCCAATATTCTGAGAGGTGGGTCATAGAGGGTCCTGCTGTGATTTATGTCGGAGAGTGTTTTGCCTGTGTTCTCCTCTAGGAGTTTTATAGTTTCTGGTCTTACATTTAGATCTTTAATCCATTTTGAGTTTATTTTTGTGTATGGTGTTAGAAAGTGTTCATTCTTTTACAAGTGGTTGACCAGTTTTCCCAGCACCACTTGTTAAAGAGATTGTCTTTTCTCCATTGTATATTCTTGCCGAAGGTGTCCATAGGTGCGTGGATTTATCTCTGGGCTTTCTATTTTGTTCCATTAATCTATATTTCTGTCTTTGTGCCAGTACCATACTGTCTTGATGACTGTGGCTTTGTAGTATAGCCTGAAGTCAGGCAGGTTGATTCCTCCAGTTCCATTCTTTTTTCTCAAGATTGCTTTGGCTATTTGAGGTTTTTTTTGTATTTCCATACAAATTGTGAAATTATTTGTTCTAGCTCTGTGAAAAATACCATTGGTAGCTTGATAGGGATTGCATTGAATCTATAGATTGCTTTGGGTAGTATACTCATTTTCACTATATTGCTTCTTCTGATCCACAAACTCGGTATATTTCTCCATCTATTAGTGTCCTCTTTGATTTCTTTCATCAGTGTTTTATAGTTTTCTATATATGTTTCTTTAGGTAGATATATGCCTAAGTATTTTATTTGTTTTGTTGCAATGGTGAATGGAATTGTTTCCTTAATTTCTCTATTTTCTCATTATTAGTGTATAGGAATGCAAGGGATTTCTGTGTGTTGATTTTATATCCTACAACTTTACTATATTCATTGATTAGCTCTAGTAATTTTCTGGTGGAGTCTTTAGGGTTTTCTATGTAGAGGATCATGTCATCTGCAAACAGTGAGAGTTTTACTTCTTCTTTTCCAATTTGGATTCCTTTTATTTCTTTTTCTGCTCTGATTGCTGTGGCCAAAACTTCCAAAACTATGTTGAATAGTACTGGTGAGAGTGGGAACCCTTGTCTTGTTCCTGGCTTTAGGGGAAATGCTTTCAATTTTTCACCATTGAGGATAATGTTTGCTATGGGTTTGTCATATATAGATTTTATTATGTTGAGGTATGTTCCTTCTATTCCTGCTTTCTGGAGGGCTTTTATCATAGATGGATGTTGAATTTTGTCAAAGGCTTTCTCTGCATCTATTGAGATAATCATATGGCTTTTATTTTTCAATTTGTTAATGTAGTGTACTACATTGATTGATTTGTGGATAGTGAAGAATCCTTGCATCCCTGGGATAAAGCCCACTTGGTCATGATGTATGATCTTTTTAATGTGTTGTTGGATTCTGTTTGCTAGAACTTTGTTAAGGATTTTTGCATCTATGTTCACCAATGCTATTGGCCTGTAGTTTTCTTTTTTGTGGCATCTTTGTCAGGTTTTGGTATTAGGGTGATGGTGGCCTCATAGAATGAGTTTGGAAGTTTACCTTCCTCTGCAATTTTCTGGAAGAGTTTGAGTAGGATAGGTGTTAGCTCTTCTCTAAATTTTTGGTAGAATTCAGCTGTGAAGCTGTCTGGACCTGGGCTTTTTTTGCTGGAAGATTTCTGATTACAGTTTCAATTTCCGTGCTTGTGATGGGTCTGTTAGGATTTTCTATTTCTTCTTGGTTCAGTTTTGGAAGGTTATACTTTCCTAAGAATTTGTCCATATCTTCCAAGTTGTCCATTTTATTGGCATATAGTTGCTGATAGTAGTCTCTTATGATCCTTTGTATTTCTGTGTTGTCTTGTGATCTCTCCATTTTCATTTCTAATTTTATTGATTTGATTTTTCTCCCTTTGTTTCTTGATGAGTCTGGCTAAGGGTTTGTCAATTTTATTTATCTTCTCAAAGAACCATCTTTTGGCTTTGTTTATTTTTGCTATGGTCTCTTTTGTTTCTTTTGCATTTATTTCTGCCCTAATTTTTAAGATTTCTTTCCTTCTACTAACTCTGGGGTTCTTCATTTCTTCCTTTTCTAGTTGCTTTAGGTGTAGAGTTAGGTTATTTATTTGACTTTTTTCTTGTTTCTTGAGGTATGTCTGTATTGCTGTGAACCTTCCCCTTATCACTGCTTTTACAGTCTCCCACAGGTTTGGGATTGTTGTGTTTTCATTTTCATTTGTTTCTATGCATATTTTGATTTCTTTTTTGATTTCTTCTGTGATTTGTTGGTTATTCAGCAGCGTGTTGTTCAGCCTCCATATGTTGGAATTTTTAATAGTTTTTCCCCTGTAATTGAGATCTAATCTTACTGCATTGTGGTCAGAAAAGAGGCTTGGAATGATTTCAATTTTTTTTGAATTTACCAAGGCTAGATTTATGGCCCAGGATGTGATCTATCCTGGAGAAGGTTCCGTGTGCACTTGAGAAAATCGTGAAATTCATTGTTTTGGGGTGAAATGTCCTATAGATATCAATTAGGTCTAACTGGTCTATTGTATCATTTAAAGTTTGTGTTTTCTTGTTAATTTTCTGTTTAGTTGATCTATCCATAGGTGTGAGTTCGGTATTAAAGCCTCCCACTATTACTGTGTTATTGTTAATTTCCCCTTTCATACTTGTTAGCATTTGTCTTGCATATTGCGGTGCTCCTATGTTGGGTGCATATATATTTATAATTGTTATATCTTCTTGGATTGATCCTTTGATCATTATGTAGTGTCCTTCCTCGTCTCTTTTCACAGCCTTTGTTTTAAAGTCTATTTTATCTGATATGAGTATTGCTACCCCTGCTTTCTTTTGGTCTCTATTTGCGTGGAATATCTTTTTCCAGCCCTTCACTTTCAGTCTGTATGTGTCCCCTGTTTTGAGGTGGGTCTCTTGTAGACAACATATATATGGGTCTTATTTTTGTATCCATTCAACCAGTCTTTGTCTTTTGGTTGGGTCATTCAACTCATTTACATTTAAGGTAATTATTGATAAGTATGATCCTGTTGCCATTTACTTTATTGTTTTGGGTTTGAGTTTACACACCCTTTCTGTGTTTCCTGTCTAGAGAAGATCCTTTAGCATTTGTTGGAGAGCTGGTTTGGTGGTGCTGAATTCTCTCAGCTTTTGCTTGTCTGTAAAGCTTTTGATTTCTTCTTCATATTTGAATGAGATCCTTGCTGGGTACAGTAATCTGGGCTGTAGGTTATTTCCTTTCATCACTTTAAGTATGTCTTGCCATTCCCTCCTGACCTGAAGAGTTTCTATTGAAAGATCAGCTGTTATCCTTATGGGAATCCCCTTGTGTGTTATTTGTTGTTTTTCCTTTGCTGCTTTTAATATTTGTTCTTTGTATTAGATCTTTGTTAATTTGATTAATATATGTCTTGGGGTGTTTCACCTTGGGTTTATCCTGTTTGGGACTCTCTGGGTTTCTTGGACTTGGATGAGTATTTCCTTCTCTATTTTAGGGAAGGTTTCAACTATTATCTCCTCAAGTATTTTCTCATAGTCTTTCTTTTTGTCTTCTTCTTCTGGGACTCTTATGATTCGAATGTTAGGGCATTTAACATTGTCCCAGAGGTCTCTGAGATTGTCCTCATTTCCTTTAATTCATTTTTCTTTTTTCTTCTCTGTTTCATTTATTTCTACCATTCTATCTTCTACCTCACTTATCCTATCTTCTGCCTCCGTTATTCTACTATTTGTTCCCTCCAGAGTGTTTTTGATCTCATTTATTGCATTATCCATTATATATTGACTCTTTCTTATTTCTTCTATGTCCTTATTAAACCTCTCTTGCATCTTCTCAATCCTATGTACAAATTTTTTCAAGTGCATATGGGACCCATATATGATCTAAAATGTGTCATAAAATAAGTTTTTAAAAATCTCAAGGATTAATACTAAATAGAATATATATTCTAATTATAAAATCCAGTCCCATCACTTCATGGGAAATAGATGAGGAGACAGTGGAAACAGTGTCAGACTTTATTTTGGGGGGCTCCAAAATCACTGCAGATGGTGACTGCAGCAGTAAGGACTGCTTACTCCTTGGAAGAAAAGTTATGATCAACCTAGATAGCATATTCAAAAGCAGAGACATTACTTTGCCGACTAAGGTCCGTCTAGTCAAGGCTATGGTTTTTCCAGTAGTCATGTATGGATGTGAGAGTTGGACTGTCAAGAAGGCTGAACGTCGAAGAATTGATGCTTTTGAACTGTGGTGTTGGAGAAGACTCTTGAGAGTCCCTTGGACTGCAAGGAGATCCAACCAGTCCATTCTGAAGGAGATCAGCTCTGGGTATTCTTCGGAAGGAACGATGCTAAACCTGAAACTCCAGTACTTTGGCCACCTCATGCGAAGAGCTGACTCATTGGAAAAGACTCTGATGCTGGGAGGGGTTGGGGGCAGGAGGAGAAGGGGATGTCCGAGGATGAGATGGTTGGATGGCATCACGGACTCGATGGACGTGAGTCTGAGTGAACTCCGGGAGATGGTGATGGACAGGGAGGCCTGGCGTGCTGTGATTCATGGGGTCACAAAGAGTCAGACCCGACTGAGCAACTGAACTGAACTGAATGCATTTATGCTAGAAATCAATAATGATAACTTTAAAATCTTTTAAAACCTGCTTGGAAACTAAGAAAAAAATCACAAGGGAAAGTAGGAATATATTCAAATGAATGATTATAAAAATACAGCATATCAAAAAGTATGGTAAGTAGCTAAAGCTCTGGTAAGGCAAAAACTACCAGCTTTTTCTCTTTTTCTTTTTTGGCCATGCCTTGTGGCATGCAGGATGTTAGTTCCCAGACCAGAGACTGAATCTGTGCTCCCTGCAGTGTGGAAGTATAGAGTCTTACCCACTGGACAACTTTAAATGGACATATTAGAAAATAAGATGGAATAGGATGGAATTCAATGATGTGAACATCCATCTCAAAAAGTTAGAAAAAAAACCGCGAATCAAACTCAAAGAAAGCAGAAGGAAGAAAATAACAAAAAGCAAAAGATCAATGAAACAGAAAAAAAAATTACAATAAAGAAAATCAACAAAGCCCCAAATTGTTTCTTCAAAAAGGCTAATAAAATTGATAAATGCCAAGCAAGACCCTATGGGCATTGAAAAGATATCAGTAGAATATTATAAACAACTTAATGCCACTGCAATTTGACAATTTAAGTGAGTTAGAAAAACACACCTTACCAAAACTGACGTAAGAAGATATAAAATACCCACATACTTCTATATCTATTAAGAAATTGAATCTGTAATTAACATTCCCACAAAGAAATATCTAGGCCCAGATATTGAGTCCTTCTAAGCATTTAAACAAGCCAATACTGACTTTCCACAGCCTCTATTTGGAAATATTAAAAAATGAAATATTTCTCAATTCATTTTTTAAGGTCAACATAACCCTAATACAAATACTCAGGTACCAAAAGCTGACAAAGAAATTAGAAGAAGAAAAAAATACAATTCCAACTCTCTCAGACACAGATGCAAAACTCCCAAACAAAATATTATCAAATCAAATGCAGTTATACATAAAAAAGGATGCTATATCATTACTGAATTTGGTTTATTCCAGGAGTAAAAAGTTGATTTCACATTTGAAAAGAAATCACTATAATTCTCCACGCTAAGGGAACAAAGGTCAAAAGAGAACACAAAATCATCTTAGCAAATAAAGAAAAGTATTTGAAAAAGTCAAATAACCATTTAATCTTAGCAAACTAGGGTACGTTTGACAAAGGGTAACTACAAAAAAAAACTAGCCCCAACATCACATGTAATGGTGAAATACTAAGGGTTTTCTCTATGAGGCTGGGAATGAGTTAGGGATACTCATTACACCACTTCTACCCCACCATATCATAAGTCTTGCAAACCAGCTCTTTAGCCCATGCCTCTGGCAACATCCTCCTTGCCAGCAGTAGGCCACTCCTACAGGTTGGGTGTAGCCCACATCTTCCTATTTCTATATCAGTAGTGGACTACATATTTCTATGGTGCCCACACCTTCTCCAAAGAGCTCTGAATCTCAGCCTATGCAATGAAGATAGGATACCCTTCTAAGTTTCAGAGTATCTTTACTTATTCACTATATCTCTACCCCAGAGGTATTAACAACTTTCTGTAGTTGCTCCTGCTGTAATCTTTATAATCATCTTCTGCACTTTTGAATAATGATCCACCTTTTTACCAGCTAACCAATTTTTATATCAAAATTTCCCTAAATTACTGGTCCAGCTTCACTAGACCCTAACTGATACAAGACCTAAATAAATACAGGAAAAAATAATGTTCAAGGAGCAGAAGACTCAACATTTTAAAGAAGCCATTCTCCTTAAGTTGAGCTATAGATTTTAACAAATCCTTAATCAACGTCCCAGGAGGTTTCTTTTTGTTGGAACTGATATGCTAATTCTATAATTTATATGGAAATAAAAAGAGCCAAGAATATCCAAGATAATCTTTTTTTAATCCAAAATAATCTTGATGATGAACGAAGTTGGAAGATTTATATTTCCAGATATTAAAAAATGTGATGAAGTTACAGTAATTAAGACAGTGGGGTAATGGTGCAAGGTTAGATGAATAGATCAGTAGACGAGAATTCAGTCCAGAAACAGAGCTATTAATATATAGTTACTTAATTTATGACCAAGTGACCACTGTAGTGTGGCAGAGAAAGATAAGATTTTTCAAAACTGGGGCTCAGGCAATGGAAATCCACATGGAAAAAAGAAAGTATCTTGCTTCACACTATATATAAAATCAATTCAAGGGGAATGGTAGACCTTAAACATAAGGATACAAAAATAAATAATTAAATAAATAAAGCTTCTGAAAGACAAATTTAGAATAAGCAAAGATTTTTCAACAGGACCTATAAAACACTCACTAATTGAAACAATTGATAGATTTCATTAAAATTGAGAACTATTGTTAAATTCATCCATAAGATATTAAGGAACTGCCAAACTGTTTTCTACAATATTTGCACCATTTTATATCCCTGCCAGCAATGTAAGAGGGTTCCAGTTTCTCAACATCCTCTCCAACACTTGTTACTTTCCTTTCTTATTTTTAAAATATGACCATACTAATGGACATGAAATGGTATATCATTGTGGTTTTGATTTGCATTTTTCTTGCTAGGAGAAATATCAATAATCTCAGATATGCAGATGACAGCACCCTTATGGCAGAAAGCGAAGAGGAGCTAAAAAGCCTCTTGATGAAAGTGAAAGAGGAGAGTGAAAAAGTTGGCTTAAAGCTCAACATTCAGAAAACTAAGATCATGGCATCTGGTTCCATCACTTCATGGCAAATAGATGGGGAAACAGTGGAAACAGTGTCAGACTTTTTTGGGGGGGGCTCCAAAATCACAGCAGATGGTGACTGCAGCCATGAAATTAAAAGACGCTTACTCCTTGGAAGGAAAGTTATGACCAACCTACACAGCATATTCAAAAACAGAGACATTACTTTGCCAACAAAGGTCTATCTAGTCAAGGCTATGGTTTTTCCAGTGGTCATGTATGGATTTAAGGGTTGGACTGTGAAGAAAGCTGAGCACTGAAGAATTAAAGCTTTTGAAGTGTGGTGTTGGAGAAGACTCTTGAGAGTCCCTTGGACTGCAAGGAGATCCAACCAGTCCATTCTAAAGGAGGTCAGTCCTGGGTGTTCATTAGAAGGAATGATGCTAAAGCTGAAACTCCAGTACTTTGGCCACCTCATGCAAAGAGTTGACTCATTGGAAAAGACCCTGATGCTGGGAGGGATTGGGGGCAGGAGGAAAAGGGGACGACAGAGGATGAGATGGCTGGATGACATCACTGACTCAATGGACACAAATTTGAGTGAACTCCAGGAGTTGGTGATGGACAGGGAGGCCTGGCATGCTGTGCTTCACGGGGTTTCAAAGAGTTGGACACGACTGAGCGACTGAACTGAACTGAACTGAATGATTCATTAAAAACAAGTAAAATACTAATATATACTACAACTTAGATAAACCTTGAAAGCAGTGAGCTAAGTGAAAGAAACCAGGCACAAAAGGCCATATATTGTATGACTCTCTTTACATGAAATGTCCAAAATAGGCAATTCTATAGAGAAAGCAAGGGAATTCCAGAAAAACAGCTACTTCTGCTTCATTGACAGTGTGGATCACAACAAACTGTGAAGAATTCTAAAAGAGAAAGGAGTAAGAGACCACCTTACTTGTCTCCTAAGAGACCTGCATGTGGTTCAAGAAGCAACAGTTAGAACTGGACATGGAACAACTGATTCATTAAAAATTGGGAAAGAAGTACAACAAGGCTGTATACTCTCATCTTGTTATTTAACTTCTCTGCAGAGTACATCATGCCAAATACCAGGCTAGATGAATTACAAACTGAAATCAAGATTGCTGGGAGAAATACCAACAACCGCAGATATGAACTGTGCTATTGGAGAAGACTCTTGAGAGTCCCTTGGATGGCAAGATCAAACCAGTGAATCCTAAAGGAAACCAGTCCTGAATATTCACTGGGAGGACTAATGCTGAAGCTGAAACTCCAATACTTTGGCCACCTGATGCGAAGAACTGACTTGTGGGAAAAGACCCTGATGCTGGGAAAAATTGAAGGCAGGAGAGAGAAGGGGATGACAGAGGATAAGATGGCTGGATGACATCACCAACTCAATGGACATGAGTTTTAGCAAGCTCCAGGAATTGGTGATGGACAGGGAAGCCTGGTTTGCTGCAGTCCTTGGGGTAGCAAAGAGTCGGACACGACTGAGCAACTGAACTGAACTGAACAGAACCACTCAAATGGTAAAAAGTCAAAAGGAACTAAAGAGCTTCTTGATGAGGGTGAAAGAGGAGAGTGAAAAAGCTGGCTTAAAACTCAACATTCAAAAACTACGATCATGGCATCTGGTCCCAGCACTTCATGGCAAATAAAAGGCAAAAAGTGGAAACAGTGACAGAGTTTATTTTCTTGGGCTTCAAAATCACTGCAGACAGTGACAGCAGCCATGAAATTAAAACACGCTTGCTCCTTGGAAGGAAAGCTATGATAAACCTAGATAGCATATTAAAAAGCAGAGACATCATTTTGCCAACAAAGATCTATTTAGTCAAAGCTGTGGCTTTTTCAGTAGTCATATACAGATGTGAGAGCTGGACCATACAGAAGGCAGTGCAGTGTCAATCGTGTCCAACTCTTAGCAACCCCAAGGACTGTAGCCCACGAGGCTCCTCTGTCCATGGGGATTCTCCAGGTAAGAATACTGAAGTGGGTTGCCATGCCCTCCTCCAGGGGATCTTCCCAACCCAGGGATTGAACCCAGGTCTACTGCATTGCAGGCGGATTCCTTACCTACTGAGCCACCAGGGAATCCCAAAGAAGGCAGAGTGCTGAAGAACTGATGCTTTCGAATTGTGGAGCTGGAGAGTCCCTTGGACTTTAAGCAGATCAAACCAGTCAATCCTAAAGGAAATCACCCCTAAATATTCACTGGAAGGACTGTTGCTGAAGCTGAAGCTCCAATACTTTGCCCACCTGATGCAAAGAGCCAACTCATTGGAAAAGACTCTGATGCTGGGAAAGACTAAAGACAAAAGGAGAAGGGGGAGGCAGAGGATGAGATGGTTAGATAGCATCACCAACTCAATGGACATGAATTTGAGTAAACTCTGGGAGATAGTGGAGGACAAAGGAGCCGGGCACGCTGCAGCCCATGGGGTCCCAAAGAGTTGGACATCACCACCAACAACAAATATGAGCTCACTGTTCAGTCAATTTTGTCTGCTTGCTCTCACCTGATATTCATTGTCTGTAGAACCCTTAAAGATATTTTGCTTATTTTACTCTTTAGTAAATTACATGTGTTTATTCTTCTATAATAAATCAGTTTGCAAATGACCAAAGGGATTTAAAAAATATATAGGTCTTGCCTTTAAGAGAATTTTGTAAGTGTCCATTGATGTTTTAAATAATTGAAAATAGTTTTAAAATAATATTAACCAAAAATATGTATGACAAAACCATTTCAGTTCAGTTCAGTTCAGTCACTCAGTCGTGTCTGATTCTTTGCGACCCCATGAACCGCAGCATGCCAGGCCTCCCTGTCCATCATCAACTCCCAGAACCTACCCAAGCTCATGTCCATTGAGTCGGTGATGCCATCCATCCATCTCATCCTCTGTCATCCCCTTCTTCTCCTGCCCTCAATCTTTCCCAGCATCAGGGTCTTTTCAAGTGAGTCAGCTCTTCACATCAGGTGACCAAAGTACTGGAGTTTCAGCTTCAACATCAGTTCTTCCAATGAACACCCAGGACTGATCTCCTTTAGGATGGAGTGGTTGGATCTCCTTGCAGTCCAAGGGACTCTCAAGAGTCTTCTCCAACACCACACTTCAAAAGCATCAATACTTTGATGCTCAGCTTTCCTTATAGTCCAACTCTCACATCTATACATGACTACTGGAAAAACCATAGCCTTGACCTGACGGACCTTTGTTGGCAAAGTAATGTCTCTGCTTTTTAATATGCTGTCTAGGTTGGTCATAACTTTCCTTCCAAGGAGTAAGCATCTTTTAATTTCATGGCTGCAATCACCATCTGCAGTAATTTTAACGCCCCCCAAAATAAAGTCAGCCACTGTTTCCACTGTTTCCCCATCTATTTGCCATGAAGTGACGGAACCAGATGCCATGATCTTAGCTTTCTGAATGCTGAGCTTTAAGCCAACTCTTTCACTCTCCTCTTTCACTTTCATCAAGAGGCTCTTTAGTTCTTCTTTACTTTCTGCCAAAAAAACCATTTAGTGATGGTTAATCTGAAAAAAAAAAAAAGATTTAAAATCATACAGTGGGACTTCCCTGGTTATACAATGGATAGGAATCCAAATGCATAGGACAGGGAGTCAATCCTGATCTAAGAAGATTCCACATACCTCGGGCAACTAAAGTCTCTGAGCCACAACTACTGAGCTCCCACTCCAGAAGCCGAGAGCTGCAACTATCGAGCCTTTGTGCTGCAACTGCTGAAGCCCTGTGTGCCTAGAGTCTGTGTTCCACAACAAGAGAAGCCACCACAATGAGAAGCCCATGCACCACAAGGAAGAGTGGCCCCTGCTCACCGCAACTAAAGAAAGCCCACACACATCAAGGACAGAGGACAACCAAAAATAAATTGTTTTTTAAAAAAATCATAAAGTGGCACTTAATTGACCTGCAATAACTGGCTTGTCAGATCCAAATTAAATCGTTATCTGAGGCTCTTACCTGGAGCTCTTTTTTTTTTTTTTTTAAAGTAGAGTTCCTAAAGATTAGCAGGAAAAAAAAATATTAGTAAAGTCCAAGAAACAGCAATGAGAGTTGGATACTGAGCCCATTGTTGAAGAAGCCTAAAAGCTTTTTCATGACTCACATGCCCAGCGTGGTTTAATGAAAACTTACTGAGTACTTGTTATGTACTAGGCACTGTGGTGAATGCTGGGAGCACAGCATGAAGTAAAGAGACAGGTGTCTCCCCTCCTGGACCAGACAGTCCAGCCATTGGCACTACCCAACAGAAGAGAATATTACCCATATCTGTAATTTAAAATTTTCCACTGGCCACCTTAAAGAATCAAGAAGAAATAGTTGAACTTCATTTCAATGTATATGTATGGCTGAATCCCTTCACTGTTCACTTGAAACTATCACAGCACTGTTTGTTAATCAGCTATACCCCAATACAAAATAAAAGATTCAAAAAATTTTTTTAAAGAATACGGGAGTGGGTAACCTATCCCTTCTCCAGAGGATCTTCCCGACCCAGGAATCAAACCAGGGTCTCTCAAATTGCAGGTGGATTCTTTACCAACTGAGCTATCAGAGAAGCCCAAAAAAATGTCTTTAAAAAATAATAGTTTATTTCATTTACCCCACTATATCCTAATTGTAATTCCAACAAGTTACAATATAAAGAATTACAAATGAGGTATTTCACAGTCTTTTCTTCATGCTAAATCTTTGAAAACCAGTGTGTAGTTTACAAGTAAGGCACATTCAGGTCAGACTGGCCACATTTCATGGGTTCAACAGCACATGAAATGTGACTAGTGGCTAACGCGTTAGTACAGTTCTAGGTGTGTTACCAAATCATTTTTGTTTTTTTCCTTTTTCATCCTATTTTCTCTAGTGTTCTCAGTATGTCATTTGGACCTGGCTTTGAGTTAGAATTATATGGAAAATAGGGCCTAGCATATGAAAAAGTCCATACTGTCATTAAAACTTCTTAAGAAAAATACTGTGGCAGTATTGTCACATACTATACTCATTTAATTGCCCTATATTTGGTATCTGGTTGGCTGCTTCATTTTTGGTACCAGGCACACAACAGGTGTTATGTAAAAAAAAAAATGCTTATTGAATGGGTACTGGTCTAGTAAGTGTTATGAGTTCCCAAGTAGGAGGAATCTTTGGAGCTAGAAGGGACTGGAAAGACTTCTTGAAGGGTTTATTCATTCATTCAACAAATATTTTTTTGAGTGGTCACCACAATGACTTTTGAAGTCATTCAAAAATTTGAATGACTTTGAAGTGGGTCCTGATATACCAATAGGACTGGAACAATATAAGTCATACTGACTAGTTGGTTCACCATGTTGACCCAACCATTGCTTCATTGAATTCAGTCCTTTTTTAAGAACCTTAACAATTTTCACCAAAAACCAAGACACTATTGTATATCTTCTTAAACTGCCTCACATCATTTAAATTAGGAAAGTTCTAACATATGAACTGTAGCGTATAACATAAATGTAAAACCACTCTCCCTTGTCAAACAGACAACTGTAAAACAAACAAACAAACATAACCAGTGCTACTTAATTTGCTAAAGGTACTGTTGCCTGCTACAGACCCTTAGGCAATGGCCTTGTTTCTTTTCTTGTTCAAAGGTAGATTAGCCAACACTAGAGAGGTGTTAGAAACGTATTAGTACCAAATGGATACTGTCTCCTTGCCATAATCAGTGGAGAGGACAATGGCAACCCACTCCAGTACTCTTGCCTGGAAAATCCCATGGACGGAGGAGCCTGGTGGGCTTCCATCTATGGGGTCGCACAGAGTCGGACACAACTGAAGCGATTTAGCAGCAGCAGCAGCAGTAGCCATAATCAGTAGGAAGGCATTTGAAGAAAGAATAGCAATGTGATTCAACTGTATGCAATGTTCAGTGCTGCCTAAAGTCATCTTGTGTGTAACCAGTGGTACACGTACCAGACTCTGTTCAAAGAACATGAGTGGCTTCCAGAAGGAGGCCAGGCAGGGGGCCTGTTTTATGAGTCAGTGAAAATGCCACACTTGCCTGTAAACCAGACTCTCGATAACATCCTGTTTCCAAAGATGGAACATCCTGTTTCCAAAGTAAGCACACTCTCCTCTCTTCCTCTGCAGTTGGAGGATATGCCAACATTCTCCAAGCAGAATATCCATAAACCATATTCCCAATGTGAAGTCTTGCTAGAGCTTGTTGTTTAAGGGAAGCAATACAGTGTGATGGTTTAAAGCTCAGGCTTTAGAGTCAGACAGACGCAGGCTGGCATCAGGTTCTGTATCTCTATGATGGCAGTCAAGTGACTTAACTTCATTAAGCCTGTGCACCTCCTATGTAAAAGAGGAATAATAGCCCTTGCTTATAGAATTATTGTGGGAGGATTAAACAAGTTGGTATGCCTAAAGTACTTGGCACAGTCCTGACAGTTAAAAAATATTCCATGTTTCTTGCTGATGCTGCAATTGCTGCTGTTATTGAGATGGAAATTCTTTTGTATCAACCAGAGAAGCAAAACCACTAGGACACAGATAGAAGGATTTGTTGTTGCTGTTGTTTAGTCACTAAGTTGAGTCCAACTCTTTTGCGACCCCATGGACTGTAGCCAACCAAGCTCTTCCATCCATAGAGTTTCCCAGGCAAGAATACTGGAATGGATTGCCATTTCCTTCTCCATGGGATCTTCCTGACCCAGGGATCAAACCTGTGTCTCCTGCATTTGCAGGTGTATTTTTTACCACTGAGCCACCAGGGAAGCCCCACATAGGTGGATAGATACATACAAATATACATACACACATATATACATACATTTTTATATATTTAAAACACATTTTACATATAACATTTTAAATATATATATTCTATATCTCTATGTAGCTATATATAAATATATGCAAAACAAAAAGAATTTGTTACAGTAAATTGGCTTTATGGAACTGTGGGAGCTCATTAAGCAGTCTCTGAAGGGCTGTTGTCTTTACATCTGATGCTGCAGCTTGACTGATGTCCTTGGGACAGGCAGTTGAAAAGGAAAGGGGGACGCAAGGTGGGGAGAATGTGCTGGAACACCAGTGCTCTGACTGTTCTGAGGAAGCTGGGCCCTTAGTCACAGAGCTGCACATAGACACACCCCCAGCCTGAGAGTCAGAGGTACTGAAAGGGGAGCCATCGCAGGCCCCACCACTGCTCACTGTGTCCCCAGGATGATCAAGCAGATTAGCAAGAACACGCGTGAGCTACAAATTGGCTGCTGTTCCCCTGTGCCCTCCAGATCTCCCAAGAACTGCCCTGGTGGCTCAGCCTAATTGGAAACACACAAGAAAATGATTGCGGGGATTGCAGTTCATACAAGCCACACTGATGGGATGCATTACAAGGCCATTCCGCCATCCAAAAACAAAAGAATTCCCATAAATGAATTTTCATGCTAGAAGGAGTTTTCACAGGGGAGTGCCAAGGAACGTTACTTGCACTGCTATGGAACACTGTTTATAGGTATGACTGACAAGAATCTTTCTCCCCCTCTCCTCCTCTCTCTGTCATGTATCATTCATGGATCTCTATACACTGACATGGAAAGATCTCTGAGACCCCTTGTTAAGTGAAAACAGCTTGTCATAAAGCAATATGCATAAGAAAATCCCCCAGAGATTAAACATACACGTGCACACACACACCAAAAAACAAAGCCGTGTATGTGTACTTAGTGTCTCTAAGTTCACAGAAAATGAAAGGTCCGGAATGATACATATGTGACTTACAGTGTTCATTTCTGGACAGGAGAGGAAAATTGGGTTGGTGGTGAAGGGGAAATTTCCCTTTCCCAAATGATTGATCCACAAACATTTTATTTGGACTAAGTAGGTTGGGTTATTTTTTTAATTAGTTTACAACATTTAGAAATCACAAGACTTCACATAAAAATCTCCAGTTGTGGTTTTTTTTTTCTAAAATTACAAGTTTGGGGATTTCCCTGGTGGTCTAGTGGTTAAGAATCTGCCTGCCAATGCAGGGGACACAGGGTTTGATCCTTGGTCTGGGAAGATTCTACATGCCTTGGAGCTACTAAGCCTATGCGTCACAACTACTGAAGCCCGAGCACCTAGAGCCCATGCTCCACAACAAGAGAAGTCACAGCAATGAGAAGCCCGGGCACCACATCAAAGAGCAACCCCCACCCCCCGCACCACTACCACTCCGCCTGCCACAACTAGAGAAAGCCCGTGCTCAGCAACGAAGACCCAGCATGGCCAATAAATAAGTAAGTGAAAGATCTGATCTCTGTTGGCTCACTGTCCATTGTCCAAATACATGCAATGTTTTTTCAAAATAAAATTACAAGTTCTGGTAACACTAGGCACCTCCCATATGGTAACATTGGGCTGGAGCTGAGCTGATACCCTGGACAGAGCCCAGGTGCTCCAGGTCCCCACGGTGGCCAAAATTTACTGCCTAACCCATTGCCCTCCCATCTCTTATTACCAGAACCCTGATTTTGTTCATCTGTTGAACAGTCCTGGGCCCCAGGAGAGCTTCTCTGGTCCTGGATGCCGGTGTAAATCTTGACTGGCCTACATCAATTGCAGAGTGCACATGTCCCTGGCTAGGGACTTAGCTCAGGCTTAGACATGTGATATAATCCTGGCCAGCAGGCTTGGGTGTGGAGCTTCTGGGAAATATTTCCCTTACTGATTATAATAAATAAATAAATAAATGGAGGAAGGAGACTTCACTGGCAGTCCAGTGGTTAAGACTCCATGCTTCCAGTGCAGGGTGCCCAGGTTCAATTCCTAGTCAGGGAACTAAGAGCCTATATGCCACAGAGTGTAGCCAAAATATAAAATAATTTTTTTTTTTTAAAAAGGAAGACACAACCTCATATTTATTCACTGGAAAGGCAACATGAGGAAAAGCTGACTTTTTTTCTTGCTGCTGAATTAGCCATTCTGGAACTACCTCCCTCCAGAGTTCTCATGATGCAACATAACTTTTTCTTGACATTTGAACCTCCCCTGGTATGGCTTTCTTTTAATCATAAGCCAAAGCACCCTAACTGATATAAACTTAGTCTCAACCTCACTTGAATCACTGGGCATACAACTCATGTCCCTCCAGACACAGCACCAACATCCTCATCTTTGTGTTTTTATTCTACTTTAAATATCCTTCCCTCCAGGCCCCCATCTCAGATTCCTGGCTGGCAGGTTCTTGGTCACCCCTAAAAGCTCAAATTAATTACCATTCTTTCTCCTATAGCTTCTTCAGTCCTTGACTTCAGATGAACTTAATTTCTCCTCTTCCATGTTCCCATAAACCACTCCCTAAATCTCCATTTTTAGCTCTTTCTTCCTGGAACTTCATTTGTGAGTCTATCTTCCCAGCTGTATGCTCCACACACACAAACTGTATCCTAATTCCTAGATTCCCAGGGATCTCTGATTTGCCAGCAAAAGTTTGTAGAAGTCAATCAGTGTCTTGGTCATTGTCCATGACCTCCAGCCTCCCCACCTGTTAAAGAATCCTGAGTAGAATTCAGTCTAGAGACAGAAAGAGGGATTCAAGGACCTTTTGAGCCTCCTTCTAGCTCTGTGACAATTTTAACACTCCTAGATCACAGGAAGCAGAATAATAGAAAACTGTCTGAAGATTGTTTGCTAATGATCCAGAGAGCTACATTCACTTATCTATTCATTTATCTCTATAGCAATTTACTGTGCATTTACTACTCTGTGCCAGGCATTGTGCTAAGCATTAGGATTATCAGGGAAAACAAGACAATTGGCCAAGCCTTCATGAAACTCAACCACCGATGGGAAAGAGAAATCCCAAAACAACATGTGATAAACACTATGAAAAGCTAGGAGCATATACCCAGAAGTGGAATTGCTAGATCATAAGGTAGTTCTATTCTTCATTTTTTGAGGAACCTCTATACTGTTTTTCATAGTGGCTGTACCAAGTCACATTCCCACCAACAACACACAAAGAAATGTTCCTGTTCATCCACATCCTCCCCAACATTTATTCTCCTTGTCTTTATGATAACAATCATCTTAACAGGTATGAGGTGTTATCTCATTGTGGTTTTGATTTGCATTTCCCTGACGTTTAGTGATGCTGAGTAGCATTTCATATACCTGTTGGCCATTTGTATGTCTTCTTTTGATAAATATCTATTCAGGTCCCTTGGCCATTTTTTTAATTGGACTATCTGGGGTTTTGCTACTGAGTTGTTTGAGTTCCTTATATATTGTGAAATACATGGTTGGCAAATAGTTTCTCCCATTCTGTAGGTCGCCTTTCACTTTCACTCTGCTGACTATTTCCTTTGCTGTGCAGGAGTTTCTTAGTTGAATGCAATCTCACTTGTCTATTTTGGTTTTTGTTGCCTGAGCTTCTGGTATCACATCAAAAATATCACTGCTTAGACCTTACCTTGATTGTAGTGATTATTTCACAATGTACCATATATCAGAACATCAAGTTGTAGGGAATTTCCTGGCAGTCCAGTGGTTAAGACTCTACGCTTTCCCTGCCGAGGACATGGGTTCAATCCCTGGTGGGGAAACTAAAATCCCACAAGCTGTGAGGCACAGTCAAAAAAAAAAAAAAGAAAACCTCATCAAATTGTACACCTAAATATACACAATTTCTATTTGTCAACTATATGTCAATAAAGCTGGAGGGGAAGGAAGCTACGGGGACTATGAGTACAAATAGAGTTGCCTAGCCCAAGCAACAGAAGTCAAGAGATTGCTCACAAAGGGATACTATACGAGATAATACTCAAAGGTTGTAGAAAGAGCTCAGGAAGTATTCCAGGTAGAAGGAAGAGAGTGTGCAAAAGCACAGAGGTGAGAGAGCATAAGAAGCTTTAAAAAGTTTGGTTTAACTAGAACACAGAGCTCAAAGGTGGCTGGGAAGGTAGCAGAAAGTCACATTACAAAGCATATGGTGAAGCCATAGTAAAGCATTTGGTATTCATCCTGAAGGCAATGGGAAGCCATTCAAAGTTCCAGGCAGGGGAGTGGTACCGATTTTCCTATTAGCTCTCTCAATTTGGTGTGGGGATAATCTTCGGTTAGCCTGGAGGCAGGAATACTAGCTAGATGGAAGAGGATGGTGGCGAAGTATTTGAAGGTGGAAAGAACAAGAAGCCCACAGCACATCCACCAGAATTTAAAACACTGCAAAAACAGCTATAAGTCACTTCCCCTATCTGGGCAGACACATAAGCACACACAATACTCTACACTCTAACGATAGTCTTACTCAAAGAAAGTTTCAAAAACCTTGCCACATGTTCCAAGGGGCAGTTAGAATTATTGTACTTGATCAAATACATTTAGAAATACTGGGTTAGCCAAAATGAAGCTGATCTCTTTACTGCAGGCCATCTGAAAACCTCTGATATGTGACTGTGAATTTGCTAAAAAGAAGATACAATACGTGACATTTTTCATACGTAGTTGAATATGAACTGCTTCTCCTTCAGTCTTTCCCACATCAGGAGATGGTGTCTTAATCCATTCAGACCAAAATTCCTCTTTTCCTCATCCAACACAAGTCCTGTAGGCTCAACTTTCAAAATAGATGCCAAATGCAACCACTTCTAGCCACCTTCATTGTAACTCTCCGGTTCAAACCACCATCATATCTCCCTGGATCCTTTCAACACTTCATAAGTCAGCTCCAAGCTCCCACTCCTGCTCCCTACCATCTATTCTACCCACAGCAACCAGAGTGATCCTTCTGAAATGTAAGTTGGATCATATCATTTTCCTGCTTAAGATAAGAAACCACCCAATGGCTTCTTATCTCATTCAGATGAACATTCCGATGCTTGATTATGGCTCCTGAACACTGTGAGATCCAGCCCTGCCACCTCGCTGACCCTCTCTCTCTACTTAAGCCACTGGGAACCACATTCTCCGCTCCTGTTCCATGAATCCACCAGGCGCATTCCCATTTCAGGGTTCACTTGCTGGTGCCTCTGCAGGGCAGACTCTTTCTCCAGATCTACACAGGACTTGCTTCTTCTCATCATTCAGGTCACCATAGACAGAGGGAATTTGCCTCGTTTTTTACTGGGTCCTCATCATTTAGAACAGTGCCAGGCACATGACAGGAGCTCAGAAAGTACTGAATTGAATAGCATGGCACCCAGTGACTCACGATTTCAGGAGCATATTTCGCTAGTTAATGTGATAAAATTTCTTTCCTCTTGCCATTTCCCAGGTAAGAAGAAAAAAGAACCCAAATAAATAAAAACAAGTCACCATTCTTCCCTTTGATGTGCTGAAACTATTTCTTCACAACAGCTTCAGTTCATTTTACAGGGAGAAAAAAGAACAGCCTGACTTCTGCAGGTTAATTCAAAGCTCCAATATTGGCTGACAAATGATGGATGCTACATAACAGCCCTTGTCTGGCTTGGGTCTTTGGCACAAAGCTCAATAAATATTGGTGGGAAGGGACAGGAAGAGAGGGAGAGCTGATCTATCAGTAAAAAGGTCTTGGTTATTGGCTGTAAAGTCCACTCCTTGGTCCCAGTTGCTTCATGCCAACCCTCAGTAGATCAGATTGGTCGGTCCTAAAGGAAATCAAGAGTACTGGAGTGGGTTGCCATTTCCTTCTCCAGAGGATCTTTCCAACCCAGGGATCGAACCTGAGTCTCCTGCATTGCAGACAGATGCTCTACCATCTGAGCCACCAGGGAAGTCCAAAAGGAAATCAACTCTGAATATTCATTGGAAGGACAGATGCTGAAGCTGAAGCTCCAATACTTTGGCCACCTGATTCGAAGAGCCGACAAACTGGAAAAGACCCTGATGCTGGGAAAGATTAAAGGCAGGAAGAGAAGGGGACAACAGTGGACAAGATGGTTGGATGGCATAACCAACTCAATGGAAATGAGTTTGAGCAAACTCCAGATGGTGAAGGAGAGGGAAGCCTGGTGAGCTGCAGTCCATGGGGTCACAAAGAGTCAGACATGACTATCGACTGGACAGCAATAACAACCCTCAGTATTTTCCAGGTGACTGTGAAGATTCCAGCACCATGATAAGCCCAAAAGAACACAGGAAAAGACAAAGAGAAGATCCTTAAGGAACATACAAGTTGGATCAGGCATCAGGCAGAGGTTAGAAGCAAAATTCAAATCCCAACAGTCATCTCTCTCCTGTGAATGATTTCTTGCTAGTTTGGAAGGTTTTGGGCAAATTATAATCTTTTTGAGCTTTGTTTGTTTATCTGTAAGAGAAAAATATTAACCTTTGGCTCAAAAACTCATTGCAAAAATTTAATACACACAAATATCACTGTGCTTAGCATAATTTGGCACATACTAAGTTTCCAAATGATCAGCTATTAACATTAATAACAGTACGGATGTCCAAAGCCTCAGTTTCTACACCTTTAACATGGGGGTAATAGGTTGTTCATGGGGTTTTTTATGGGTATTAAGTAAGTAGTTCTCAATCTTTGCTACATCTTAGAATCACCTTTGTTTTTGTTCAGTCACTAAGTTGTGTCTGATTCTGCAACCCCATGGACCTACAGCATGCCAGGCTCTCTTGTCCTCCACTGTATCTAGGAGTTTGCTCAAATTCATGTCCGTTGAGTCAGTGATGCTATTTAACCATCTCATCCTCTGCTGCCCTCTTCTCCTTTTGCCTTCTATCTTTCCCAGCATCAGGGTCTTTTCCAATGAGACAGCTGTTCAGCTTCAGCAAAGCTCCTGACACTAGGCTGCCACCCCCACCCCCGTTACCCCTAATTGTATCATAATCTCTGAGGGTGGGGATCGGGCATCAGTAGTGTTTAGCTCTCTATGCAATTACAGTGTGCAGCCAAATATGAGAACCAGTGGACTAAATTAGCAAAATCACATTTGTAAGCACATGGTAGATGTTAAATGTCTCTTTCTTCTACTCCAGTGACTCTGGGAGAATGAGTTCCTCATGAGATCTGAGATCTTTGCCACTTCCATGATTATATAAACAGAAATGACAAAGCTTTTAGAAATCAAATAAGATACAACTTCATAGACCAAGATAGGTTATGCAAATTATATTCAAATCAACAGCTAGTTATGCAAATGCTCTTGTGGCCCTCCTAACTATGTTATAAGCCCACATGAAGCCCCAGGAAGACTCTGGTGGAAATACATGCCTTAAATGACAGATACAAAGAGAGAAAGCTACTGTCTCAATAGCAGATGTTCCCAAAACAAGGCAGCTCGCCTGAGGACAAAGAAAACAGTCTTGGGAAAGAGAAGAAAGGGTAGGTTTTGGCTCTAATCAAGTAGATGATCTTTAGTAGTTGTGTTAGTCGCTCAGTCGTGTCCGACACTTTGCGACCCCATGGACTGTAGCCCACCAGGTTCCTCTGTCCACAGGATTCTCCAGGCAAGAATACTGGAGTGGATTGCCATTCCTTTCTCCAGGGGGTCTTCCTGACCCAGGGCTTGAACCCACGTCTCCTGCATTGCAGGCACATTCTTTACCATTGGAGCTATAGGCAAGTCCAGATGATCTTTATTGGGGTTTAATGATCTTAAAACTAGACTCTATCTCTTCCTGTTTCAAGAAACACATTTACAAGGTCTGCTGCAGGGGGAAAGTAAATGAGCAATACCAATAATACAGGTGTTTTTACCGTGCTTTTCTTATGTGGCTTTAGAAGCACTTTATAAATATTAGTTAATTAAGCCACCAACAGGTTTACAAAGAATATACTATCATCCTCATCCTTCAGATGGATGAAACCATCCTTATTGAAAGACAGGGCTAATCTGTTATCCCAGGACTAGTCTTGACAGTTCTCACAGTTGAATGGATGTGGTTGGTGAGGGGGCTCACTTCCTCTGCATTCATTTATTCACAGTCATTCATCCTGCAGGCATTCCTTGAGGGCCTACTATGGGAAATGGTGGGGTGGAGATAAAACCACCTACTGGGCTTAGTGGGGAAATACTAGACTCTGAAGACAAGAATCGTGTCTTAGTCTTACCTGCATGCTTAAGATCGAGAGCAGTGCCAAGCACATAGTAAATGTTCACTGCATGTGGGTTTAAAAATGAAATGAACAAAAAGGAGTGAGACACAAATCCTGCTAAACACACACAGTCTGAGGGAGGGTGCAAGAGGGGGAACCCATGTTTCATGCCTTACTCCCCCTCCCTTAATAATAACAACTGCTAGTTATTCTATGCCAGGAACCAGGATAAGTGCTTTAGAAACAACAGCTCAATGAACCCTAAGAAAAACCCTAAAAGGCCAGAACTGTTAGTCCCATTGGAGAGAAGAAGGAATTGAGACCTAAAGAGGTATTGATGGAAGACAGTAGGGAATCATAATTTCAAACCATGGGCTCTAGAATCCCAGCTCTGCTCCAAATACTAAGCCCTGATACCAGTGACTATGAACTTACTTGTAAATAGAGTCTTTGCTTGGAAATAGAGTCTTTGCTTGGAAATAGAGTCTTTTAATTTAAAAATATTAAATTAAGGATCTCCAGATGACATCATCCTGGAGTTAGGCTGTGACTGAAATCCTTGTAAGAGATCGGAGAGGGAGACTGGAGACACAGAGAGGAAGTCATGTGAAGACAGAGACGGAGCCTGGAGTGATAAGCCCCCCACCCCACCCCCACACCAAAGGAAAGACAAGGAATACCAGCAGTCATAAGAAGCTAGAGAGAGGCAGGGGACAGATCCTCCCTCAGTGCCTCCAGGAAGAACAAACCCTAAGGACACCTTGATTTCATCCTGTGTGTGTGCTCAGTCACTCAGTTGTATCTGACTCTGCAACCCTCTGGACTGTAGCCCGCCAGGCTCCTCTGTCCATCGGATTTCTCCAGGCAAGAATCTTGGAGTGGGTTGCCATTTCCTCCTCCAGGGGATCTTCCCGACCCGGAGATCGAACTCGCACCACCTGCACCTCCTGCACGGACAGGTAGATTCTTTACCACTGAGCCACATGGGAAGCCCCTCGATTTCAGACTTCGGGCCTAAACAACTGTGCAAGAATAAATTTCTGTTGTCCTCAGCCGCCAAGTTTTTAGTAATGTGTTATTACAGCAGCCCTGAGAAACTAACAAAAATCCCTACAAACTTCAACTCAAGCACTTTCTCCTTTCTTTTTCTTTCTTTTTAAAATTTTAATTATTACAAAATGCCCCTAGCCTATTAAAAGAAAAAATGACAGACACCAAGTTAATGAGCACCATGGACTCATCACCCACCTTGGGATATGAAGCTGTACATACACTAACGAAGCCCCAAAGGCACCTCCACCCAAATCCACTCTCTCCCAACAGGAAATCAGTCCCCTGAATTTGGAGTTAATCACTCCCTTATGCACTTTTATACCTTTACTACATATGTATGAATTCCTAAAGAACAAATAGAATTATTTCGCCTGTTTCTAAACAGTCTCTAAAATGGTGTCCTAGAACACATATACCTCAACTTGAATTTTAACTCAACGATATTTTTGAGATACATGTTGATTCATGTGGTTCAAATTCACTTATTTTCACCGCTCCACTGTATGCATATGTCACAAATGCACATACTCATTTGGATAGGTCTTTAGGGTTGCTATTTTTGCTTTTGTTCTGCTTTTTCCAAAAAAAAAATTTTTTGTTGTTATTACAAACAATGCACCAGTGAGCCTTCCTGCTTCCTGGTGTGTAAGAATTTCTCCAGGGTTCTGTTTCTCAAAGTGTGGCTGGAGACCCACCGGTGAATAATGAAATCATTTCAGTGGCTTTGTGGTCAACACAGCTATTTTTTTTTTCTTTTTTGGCAGAAGACAAAATATTAAAGTGCATTATATGGCAAGAATAAGTATTGCTTCATAAAACTTCTGCTTCAATTATAGATAACTGTATACTGGGTTGCCATTTGAAATGTGTTATTTTACTGGCAGAGCCGATAGAAAGTTCAGAAAGCAGTTCCCTTGGGCCTTGCTACTCAAAGTGTGGCCCGAGCATCAGAACCACCTGGGGGCCAGCCAGGATAACAGAACCACAGGCCCCATTCAGGATCCATTGAGCTCTGCATTTTGGTAAGATCCCCAGGTTCTTCATCGCTCCAGTAAAGTCTGAGGAGCAATTCTAGGGATAGACCAACAAGGACAGCAGTCCCCAACCTTTTGAGCACAAGGGACCGGAAGACAATGTTTCCATGGACCGGTAGGTGGTGTGGTTCAGGAAGTAATTCCAGTGATGAGGAACGAAGCAAACGATGAGCAGCAAACGAAGCTTCACTAGCTCACTCCCCCTACCCTCAGAGCCACTCACCTCCTGCTGTGCAGTCCAGTTCCTAACATGCCATGGGACCAGTATGGGTCCTCGGCCCGAGGGTTGGGGACCTCTGAACAAGGGGACCAGTTGAATCATAGAATGTGCCATGTTTATTTAGCTTTACTAGATATTGCAAAAATGCTATCCAAAGTATTGATATTAAGAATCATCTTTAAAGATCTGCTTTCTGTGGTAGAGTTCCTAGTAAGTCTTCATTTGATCAAAGCATTCTGCAGCTACAAATTTTTATTTCCTAAATCACAGTCCGTTGCTGCTTTCCTGCAACTTCCTTCTTCTCCATCCCTCCTGAGGAATGAGGGAAGTCTGGATAAACAAGGCCCCCTTCTGGGAGAACAGGGCTTCACTTGAAGACTGAGCAAGAAGGACAGCTGCCAACACATGGAACCACCTGAGATGTTTACACATCGCATCCCGGAGAGACACCAGCCCCAGGAGAACACTACAGGCCCCACCTTGGCAGCTTCCAGCTTTCCTGAGGCTAAGGGAAGGCTGCAGCCTTTTTCAGTGAAGTTGACATTGTTCCCTGGCTAGAGCAGCCCTGCTCCCAGATGCAAAGTTTAATATGCTTTTTTCACTCGAGTAACCAAAGCATTTCTGATGCATTGCTTTTCATGAGGTCCTGGCAGTGTATCAGCTGAGCCATTTCCTGAGGCCTCTCCTACTTTCTGCTCCGGTTCACAGTTCCTTTTCCTGGGGTTTCAATGCCTCACTCACTACCCAGCATCCGCTTCCTTATGCAGAGTCGATATAATAATATACCTCTGTGCTGACAGCCATGCTCACTGAGGGTCCATCATAAGCCTGGAGCTGTGCTGGGGATCTCCCCCACCGCCACAGAGACACAATTATCCCCATTTTACGCCTGAGATCATCATTCCAAGATGTGCATTGTCAGACTGTCGGAATTGGAGTGGGTTCTAGAATCAGTGGCATCTCAGTGCCATATGACAGATGGCAGTGATGGACATCCCCTGAGAACGAGAGAACTTGGTTGGTTTTCCTCACGGTCTGAGCAGACAACTGCAGCTTCTCAATACTGTAGTCAGCCTGTCCCATCAGAATGACAAGCATATAAGCAAGGAACATGAGTCCTGGCTATTGTCTGAGGATCTTCCTTTGGTACTTTCTGGTAAGACCAAGAAAGCACCAGCACTAAATCTTGCAGAATGGGGTTCAGGGTCTTGAATGAAAACCATGGAGTCCTCCTTAAGAACTGCTCTTGACAGCAGGACCTGCTTACTACTGAGCATAACAAAGCCCCCCAAACAGTGCTTAAAACAACAGCAGTCCTTTACTTTACTCCTGGATCTGTGGGTTGGCTGGGCTCATCCAGGCAGCTTTCTATTGGGAATATTTCATGCCCTTGCATTCACTGTAGTTGAAGCCTGGTCACCTCAGAGGTTTCTTCACTCACACATCAAGCCTGGGCTGGGAAGACTCAGACAACTGAGGGCAGAAACACCTCTTCTTCTTGATGTGGTCCCTCTACATGGTACCTGCAGGATGGCCATACTTGGGGAAGAAAGTTCCCAGACTGAGTACCCCAAGAGAAACCAGCAGAGGTTGCCTTTCTGTTCTAATCTAACCTTGGAAGTCACAGTGTCACCTCCATTGCACTCTGTTTACCCAGCGATCACAAAGGCCCACCCAGATGAAAGGACAGGAAACAGACTGCACCCCTTGAAAGGAGGTGTCAAATCATGTGTGGACATGTTTTAAAACCCCTACAGTCTGCCTGCATGGCACAAATTATACACATACAGCACAAACCCACCCACTCCCAACGACCCCTGAAGATCTCTCCTAGAAGCATTAAACTCAGCTCAGGACCCTGTCGGGCTTTCCCAATGGCTCAGAGGTAAAGAACCACCTGCAATGCAGGACACAAGTTCAATCCTTGGTCAGGACGATCCCCTGGAGAAGGAAATGGCACCCTACTCCAGTACTCTTGCCTGGAAAATTCCATGGATAGAGGAGCCTGGCAGGCTACAGTCCACGGGGTCACAAAGAGTCAGACATGACTGAGCATGCATGCACATGTTCATGCGGGATGCTGTCATCTAAATCAAGTCTAAGTGTGGGTCCAGCTTCTTGCATGAAATTCAACAAGTATACTTTCTCTTTATCTGAAGACTTGTGGACTGAAAAGACAGAGTCTCTTCCCTCAACACACCCAACCCACCACAGTGAACCAAGCAGACTGCGATAGACCTTAGCACTAAAAAGCAGGGAAGTGGGAGCCACTCAATAGTCCACAGAAATTCTCAAACCCAACAGGGTATATGTTGCCAGTGCCTTGATTAGGGCTCAGTCCAACTGCCTGGAATGTGCCCAGTCAGGATCATGGGTTTTACTGGGGTTCCCAGAAACTCTGCCCCCTAAAACCGCCCAAATCAGCAATTTCCATAGGAGTCTATCAGTGAGATCACTTTCCTGCCCAAGCACAGTCTTTAATGATAATTATCATTCTCCTTTTCATTTTTAATGTTTTTTAGTACATTTTCCCTAAAATCCACATTGTGATTTTTTTTTTCAGTTGTGTCACAAAGGTTGGCACACATCCCTATTGGTCGGTCAACAGTATCAAGAAGCAGAATGAATGAGATCATTGAGGGATCATTCTCTGGTGAATTGGGAGGGTGACAGGAAGATTCAGGGTAACAAAATTTTGCACAGTACCTACTATGGGCCAGGCATCAGATGAATGAACCAGTACACAGCACAATGTTTAGCATGCAATGGGTATTCAAAAACTTTTATTAAAAGAAGGAAGGAAGGGAGGGAGGGAATGAGGGAGGAAGAGAGGGAGAGAGGGAGTTGGGAGGGAGCCCCTGCCCTCAGGGAAAAACGAACTTATAAATATACCTTTGCAATAGCATAGAGGAAGGGGCACCTAATTTAGCATGAAAGAAAAGTTACAACAAACAGAAAGAACAGCAGATGTGGAGGCATTTTCACATCCAATTACCCACTCTATGAGGTAAACAGAGGGCATGTTATTCTGCTCCGTACATAGACGGGGAAACTGGGGTTCAGAGTCACCTTTCTTGCTCAAGGACACATATCCAACAACTGGCAGCCCAGAAGTAGGATTCATGCCTCCTGACTTCTAATCCAAGGCTTGCTCCCAATAAATGAATCAATATTTATTGCTACAAGCAATGCCACAACCCTTTAGAGATCCCGAGAATGGAGCCATCTCCTCTCTCATCAAAGCAGCACCCAAGGATAGTAGTCAAGAGCTCAGACCCCAGAATCAGACTGTCACAAGATGTATGCTGTTGAGATCATTATTTCATCTGTTTGAACCTCAGATTTAAATATATGAAAGAGGACAGTAATAACATAAACCCCTAGTAGACCTCTCATCTTTTATCTCTCCTGTCCAGGACTCAGTCCTCCTCTTCTGGTAAGAATATGTACTTTTTTTCTTTTGGAAAATCACTTCCCCATTCTCAGTGCCTATGTTTCAGATGAAGTTAAACACACTCCGAGCTCCAGATGTGGGCACATGACCAAGATCTGGCCAATTGGAGTAGTTCACCCCTGAGCACATGAATCAGAACCAGGCCACAGTGATTGGTTTAGAAACTAACATAGGACCTCAGTGGTCCGACCAGACATGATTACAGTATGGACCACTGGAAAAAAGAACCTCTCTTCCCAATGGGTTTGCTGAGCTCATCACTGGCACCTCTGTAACTTTTAGGTCAATCTGCCATCGCTGAAGGAAAAGGAACAGAGAAGCTGCTTGAGAGTGAAGCCAACACAGAAGAAAACAGTGGAAAAGATGGACAGAAACCACTGACATTATATAAACTCCTAGATCCATGCTGTGCCTGATTCCCCCTCAACTTTGTCATTTCCTGAGCCAAAAAGTTATTTTCCCCTCAAGTCATGTTGCCTTGGTTTTTCTGTTACTTGTTTGAAAAAAAAAAAAAAAAACAGGAATCTTAGGATATGATAACAGAAGACAATGTTCATGGGCACTTAGCACAGAGTTTGCACACAGCAAGTGCTCAATAAATGACTCATTATTTTATTATTCCTGGACTGAACCAATCCAGCACCCTCAAAATAATTAGCAGAGCAGTGGCCATGACCCTGAGGATGGAGCTACTGACTTAGCCTGTGCATTCACTTACTTCTACCTCACTGCCTCCCAGCTCCCTGTGCAGAAAGCCCCAGTGCCAGATGGCTTGGGAAGATAGTGACAGATGAAAGCTGGTGCAGCAAAGGTGGGTAGCAGCTCCTGATGAATAGAGAGGCCGTTGGAAGGGTGAGAGATGGGTAGAAAGGAGGCAGTTGGAGACTAAATGAGCCCGAGGGACTTCTGAACCTCCAGACCTCCAGCTGCTGGCAAGTCATTCTTGGCATGGGCAGGTACCCGGGACTCTCTGGACCCGGTGACCTCATGCCAACCTCATCCATCTAGCAGGAGCCTGAGGCCGCCCCTCTGGCACCCCTGCTGCTTGTGCTCTCTGCCGCGTCACCTCCCACTTGTTTCTGCACAGTGAGGTTTCAGAACTCTGCTGAGGCTGTAAGGGCATTGGCATGACAGCTACTGTCTGGGCAGCAAAACACAGAAGGTGCGGGAGACCGCTTCTTGGTTTCTCCTCCTCACTCCTGACCAGAGTAAGAACAGGTGCCCATGCTTGCCCTTGCCCTTGCCCCCTCTCCTTCGCGCCTCCTTCACCTCCTTCTGCTCCAGACAGCTGCTACTGTCCCCCACTATAATGGGCCCTAGATCCCCTTGCATCCCTTTTACCACTCCTGTACATCCCTGAGCTTCTGTGAACTGTGCTGCCAATGCCCCACACACATGACCTTCAGAGCACTGTCCGTGAGCAACTGTTGCTGTGTTCCCCATTTAGAGATCCAGAAGTCCCTGGGGATTCACCCCCATGCAAGCCCATGGCCAGTGGCTGGTTCCTGGGTACAAACATCCAATTCCTGTGCCTGAGGTAGGATATACTCCACAGTGTAATTTACACCCAGAGCTTCCCATAGGATCAGCTTAAGGCTAGGACTTCACCTCAAATCCCACCCGTAGTTGACTTCCTTCCTCTTTCCTTAGCCTGATTTCCTCACTCCCTCACCAGCTTCTCCTATAAGCATCTCTTAATAAATTACTCACACACAAATCCTCATCTCTAGTCTGCTCCTGGGAGAACACATCTATCCAGCACTCATTCCCCTTCTTCTAATAAAAGGACATAGATTTTCCTTTGGAGAAATCACCCTTTCCCACTCTTAGTTCCTAAACCTGATGACCTCACCTCCCAGCTTAATGGAGAGACATGCCCCAGACTGGGAGACTCAAGTTATTTCATTCACTCATGACCTCAGTGATTGTTTCAAGGATGGGCACATAACCCAAGTTGGTTCAGTGGGATTAAAGATCATAGATTTTGCTGTAACTATAAGGAAAAAGATCTTATTCTACTAGGTCCATGAGTAGTGTATGAGTTTTGAGCTACTGGGGACTATCTTGCCATCAAGAGATGAAGGCCCTCATGGGAGTGAAGTCAACATGAAAAAAAGCAGGGATGAGAGGAGTGCGGAATGGGACCAGGTCAGGAGCTCATACGAACACCTGGATCCAGCTGTACCTGAAGACCTAACTGATGGATTTTAAGTTTCTGAGGTTTCAGAGTCTCAACCTGTACCCCATACTGCTTTGGTAATAACATTCATTTACTGAGCACCAAGAGGTACCAGGCACCATGCTAAGTACTTTCTACACATCATTTCTAATTCTCACAAGACCACTGCAGATATTATTATTTCCCATCTACAGAAGCAGAAACTGAGGTTCAGAAAAGTGCAACATCTGTCCCAAAGTCACAAGCTTGTCATGTGGCAGAGCTGAGACTTGAATCCAGGTCTGCGCAGCCTCTCTACCAAGTCAGTATTCAATCAATGCTCTTTGATTTAAATTAACTTAGTTTTCCAACCTCTCCAAAACAAACACATAGGACATGGATAGAGTAAGTTTGCTCCACCCAACAGTGAAGGTTATCATCTCCTCAGAATTATGTCAGCAACACTGACCTAAGCACACCCTTCTGCTCCAAAAACACCTTCTACCTCATTCCTCGCAGGCCCATATATCTGCCCTGGGGGCTGATCCTTCCCTTGACTCTCAAATGCTTTTTGCTCTCCACACAATCCCTATGAAATAGGAGCCATTATTATCCCCACCATTCAGATGAGGACACTAGGGTTCAGGGAGGTGAAGTCACTTGTTCCAGATCACACAGGTGCTTTAACAAAAATCAAGATCCTGGAGAAAAGAAACTGAGTGGGACTGTGTCTTCACCCCCTTCGAACTTATAGCAAAGGAAACAGTAAATGCTCGCTGTATGCATGCATGCATGAGTGAATGGGGAGGAAGGAAGAGCAAACAAGTAGTTTCCTACTTTCAGTAATTTTTAGAAGGTGAGAGATGGTCTTGACTGATGAGAAATAATCCTTTCAATAAATAGTTTTTCTACATGAAGCTCTAAGGAAAGGGACGGGGGATAGACTTGGTCTGTGAACCAAGAGAATTAGGATCTGACTGTGCCTTTATTTCCACAACAGCGCATTTAGTGATGCAATGGAGAAAACAAAGACTGTGAAGATAAATCCAGAGTCAAATCCATAGTCTACCAATTATTAACTGTGACCTTGAACAAGTCACTTAGCCTCTCTGAACCCATTTTTCTCATCCATGAAAAAAGGACAATTCACAGATGCCCCTCCCAGTGTTGATAGATGCACAGAGTAGAAATTCATTAACTACCATCTCCCTTTCGCATTTCTCTTTATTCTCCCATAATTTGGTACTCCTACATTTAAGACAGAGATGACTGTAGCCCTTACCATCTGAAGAGAATTGAATAGTTGCCAAGTCCTTTCACATAATAGCCACCAGCTGCCTCCCCGGGGAACTGGAGGCTTAAATGGGACATTGCATATGAAACGCTTGAAACGCTTTGCGGGCCTTGGAAGAAAAGGGACAAGAGAAACCGGAGGGTTATTATTAGACATGGAAACGGGAGAGCAGGAGCCCACACATGCCTCTCGTATAATCAAACTGACATTGAGGTTTACAGTGCATTGAACACTGCATTCCAGTCTGGGGAGCTAAAAATGGAAACCTGTGAAAACAGCAGCTGGGTTAAAAAGAGAGCAGGCCTGGAGTGGATTGCGCTGAGCGGGCTCCCACCAACCAGAGAGCAGAAAGGACAAGGGTCTCTGCCACCTGAGCTGAGGCAGCAATGGACCCTGTGCTGGCTGGAACATGTGCTCCACTTGTCACGGACCTCCAAATGGGCCATGCCCATGCAGGACTCCTGGAAATAGCCAAGTCAGGGTTATAGCCTGTCCTTGAGTAAGACAGCTCACTGCTCTGGGCCTTGGTTTCCCCAGCTGCACAATGGAGATATTACAAGGGCTGTTATGAGAGCATTTAGTTAATACACAAAAGAGCTTCTCAGAGTGACATGGTGCATAGTAAACTTCATCAGCCATTAGCTTATATTCTGTAGGCCTTATCTGTCCTGCCTCTTAGCCTTTACTTACACCATGTCTCCTACCTGAATCATCCCTTCCTTCTAATCTCACTTATTTCTTCCTAACTAAATCCTGTCCATCCTATAAACCTAAGTTCAAATTCCATTTTCTGGTTAAAAACTACCCATGTGCCAGAAATTCATTTATTCATTCGTTATATACCTACTGTGTGCCAGTAGCTGTCCAAGGTGCTGAGTCTACAGCCCTGAACTAGGCAAAAGTCCCTGCACTCGTGAATCTCCATTTTGTGTGTATATAGGTATATTTTGTTCTTCCAACTATATGACTATAAGTACATAACAATGAACATTTTTGTGTCCTTGAACATTTCAGAATCAGCTCAAGTACTGTGGGGCTTCCCAGGTGGCTCAGTGGTAAAGAATCCACCTGCCAAGCAGGAGATGCAGAAGACACAGGTTCAATCCTTGGGTCGGGAAGATCCCCTGAAAGAGGAAATGGCAACCCACTCCAGTATTCTTGCCTAGAAAATCCCATGGACAGAGGAGCCTGGTGGGCCACAGTCCAGGGAGCTGCAGAGTCGGATGGGACTTAGCAACTAAACCACCATGTACTACGAGAATCAATGCTTCAGATACACAAACCTTCCCACAAAACAGGCAGCTGAGCTGCTGCAGAGCAGGGTGGGCCCAGCTGTTTCCCTGGAACCCTCAGCTGGTTACTTTTCTTTAGGAAAAAGAAATGTCTGGCTGCCTTGAGTCGAGAAGTCAGGCATGCATACCTCACATTTCTCTCCCCATTTATCCCAAATAACACCAGATTATGCTAAAATAATCCTTTGTACAAACTAGCCTCTCTGCCTGCATTTCCCGTTACTCCACACCTCAGATGACATTTCAGCTGCCTTCTCAGCTGTGTCCAGATCTCTCCCCAGAGAACAAGAGCAAGAGGCTGCTCTCAGAGTCTGGCAGCACCTGGCTTGGGTGCGTGTCCTCAGACCGAACTGGCCTTGGGGACCCGAGGGCAGATGTTCTAATTGAACAGCACCCAATTGCCTGCAGTCATCTTGGTCTTTTCTAACCCACAGACCCTGTAATCCCTGGCGGAAAGGAGTCCACAGCGAGCCCCTCAGCCCTGCAGGAAGGGAGGCTGGGAGGCCCCAGATCTGATGACAGATGCAAAGGGTGTCAGAGCCAGTGACCCTCAAACCTTCTCAAGGGGACATTCTTCATCCTCCCACACAGCAACAACCTGGGGTGGGGTTGGGGGTGGCGCAGGGTCAGAAGATCAGATCTTCCACCTAACACACTGACCACCAACCACGGGAAAGTCATTAGGCTTTCTGAACCTTGCTCTACCTGTCTATACAGTGGGAACCGAAAACATCCCCCCAACTAATCTTACAGCTTTCCCTGAGAGGAACTGAAATAACGGTTTAGTATTTTGTGACCAATGTCTAGTAACTGTGACCAATACTTCCTGTGCCTCAGTTTCATCACCTGCAACATGGATTCATCAGGAGAAAGTTACTTGGAGTTTTGTTGGAAAATAAATGAATGAGGTCAATAAGGAACAAAAGTTTAGAGCATGTTACACAGAGTGACGTAAGTCAGAAAAAGAAAAACAAATATCATATTTTAACACTTATATGGAATCTAGAAAAATGGTACTGATGAATAAAGATACTGACAGAGAGAAGAGACTTGTGGACACAGCGGCGGGTGGAGAGGGCAGGACAAACTGAGAGAGCAGCCCTGACATATACGCACTACCATGTGTATTAATAAAACAGACAGCTAGTGGGAAGTCGCTGTGTAACACAGGAAGCTCCGCTGGTGCTGGTGCTTCGTGATGACCTAGAGGGGAGGGCTGCGGAAGGAGGCAAGGGAAGTTCAAGAGGGAGGGGAGGAATATATGTATACTATGGCTGATTCATTTTGTTGTATGGTAGAAACCAACAACATCTTAAAGCAATTATCTTCCAATTAAAAAAAATTTTAAAAAAGAAACAAAAATTTAGGGAAGGATTAAGGAGGGTGATCGGTCATCCTGGTTTGCCCACATCTGACCTGAGGTGTTGGTTCTTCAAATGGAAAATCCCCAGCAAACCAGGACGAGCTGGTCACTGCAGGATTCAACGAGTTAATGCCATGTCTGGCATCCAGTAAGGTCCAATGGGCATTAATTACCTCAGTGAGTAAGGCTGATGCTTAAACCAACAAGCTCAGAATCTAGAAGGTCCCAGATGGTTTTAATGAGCAGCCAGTGCCTGGAGGGGAGTAAAACCCTTCTAAACTCCTGCCTCAATCCTGACCTACAGATGGGAGTCATCCCAGGTGCCTTGGGAAACTCCCCATGCACGGTCCCCATTCTCCAAACTAATGGAATCAGAAGCTCCTAGGGGGGGCTTGGCATCATTATTTTTTAATTGAAATATAGTTGATTTATAATATTATGTTTGTTTCAGGTGTATAACATAGTGATTTAATATTTTTATGGGCTATACTTCATTTAAAGTTATTATAAAATATTGGCTCTATTCCTATGCTGTATATTACCTCATTGTACCTTATTTATTTTATGCCTAGTGGTTTGTACCTGTTAATCCCGTTCCCTCTATATTGCTCCTCCCCCCATCCCATCTCCACTTGTAACCACTAGTTTATTATCTGATTCAAAGAGATACATGCACCCTACCCTTTATAGCAGCATTTTTCACAATGGCCAAGACATGGAAACAACCTAAGTGCCCATCAACAGATGACTGGATAAAGAATATGTGATACACGCATACACACACACACACTGGAATATTACTCAGCTATAGAAAAAGATTGAAATTTTACCACCTGCAACAACATAAATGTCTCTGGAGGGTATTGGGCTTAGTGAAGAGAGTCAGGGGGAGAAAGACAGATACTGTATGTTTTCACTAATATGTAGAATATAAAAAATGAAAAGCAAAGAAATGAATATAATAAAGCAGAAACAGCACACAGATACTGGCATTGTTTGTTTTGACGAGTTCTGTGCATGAATCTAATCAGCAGGCAGCAACAAAGCCCCCTGCTCTAAAGCAAAGGAGGCTCCCACCCAAAGGATGTGTGTCCTTGCACACCTCCTGGGTGACTTTCAGGGGCCAGTCATTTAATCAAGGTTGTTATAAGGATTAAAGAAGAGAAGGTAACTGAGAAGAAGTGGTAGGCTTATTATTATTCATTTAATCAGCATAATGAGTTGGTTAACAGCCCAGACTCTAGAGTCTGCCTCAGTTCCAATCCCAGCCCTTCCACCTTCTGAGCGTGTCGATACGAGAACATGACTCACCTTTCAGTGCCCCAGTATCCTCCTCTGTAAAATAAGGAAGTGAATTTCTGTCTCATGGGGTTGTTATGAGAATTAAGGGAGTGAAGATGGGAGCATTGAATAAAAGCTGAATAATCGAGCTCTTACTCCTCAGCACATGTTAATGAACCCATTTTGCAGATTTAAAAAAAAAAAATTGGCTTAAACAGTTTGTCCAAGTTCACCCAGCTGCTAAGTATTGGGACAGCAGCTGCCAGATCAGAAATCACTTGTGTCTGTCACCTGCCACAGAATTCCACACCCTGGCTGTGTGCCTTCCCTTCCCTGGTCCCATGTCCATCCCCTGTGTTTGTTTCACCATCTACACAATTTCAGTTCCTAGGCCCTGCAGCCACAGGCAGACATGCAATGCTAATCGCCAAAATGAGTTCTGACTCAAAGACACAAACATAAACAGGGTCCCTGCACCCAGGTGAATTTTCCAGGTAGAATCTCAGAGCCTAACTATCTTGCCATCTTCCTTTTCTCTGTAGAGAATCCAGATTCTGTGGATACCTGATAGCAGCACATGCCAGGCCTGGTCTAAAGGTCTATTAAACGGCCCATGACTCCTTTAGCGTGTACTGGTGGCTCAGAGGTTAAAGTGTCTGCCTGCAATGTGGGAGACTTGGGTTCAATCCCTGGGTCAGGAAGTTCCCCGGAGAAGGAAATGGCAACCCACTCCAGTATTCTTGCCTGGAGAATTCTATGGATGGAGAAACCTGGTGGGCTACAGTCCACGGGGTCACAAAGAGTCAGACACGACTGAGTGACAACTTTCATGACTCCTTTAATTCCCTACAGCAATCAATGAAGTATGTACTGTTATGATCCTCATTTCACAGAAGAGGAAACTGAGGCTTACAGAGAATTAAAATCCTTGCCCAAGGAACCCAAGGGGTCTGGCTACACTGCTGTGCTCTTAACCAGGTCCTGCCTCCACATCAGCTAAAGGTCAGTCCTTGGTGGAGAAGGAGGTCAAGATGCAAGTCAAAAAGACACTAGGGCTTGTCTGTTTGGGCTTTTGTTTGCTTTTTTGTTTATTTTTGTTTTCCTAGGTCCATAAAGAAAGCCTGGGGTCAAGAGTAGAAGATATGAGAAGCAGTTTTCAACACAGCATAAAGAAAAGCTTTCCAACTATTAGAACTTCCTTAAAAAGAAAGATTGCTGTAGCCATTAGAAAGCATGTTGGAATTATTAAGCATGGTTAGCTCCCAGGAGGTGGTGACAGAGTGGGGTGGAGTAACTCCAAAGAGCCGGTTAAAACCTCTAGATGCCCTGAGCCCTGGGAAGATTATATGATCCAATTTTTTAAAACCAGAAAATAAGCATAAGGAATGCCAACAAATGCTTTCCTTGAAACATCAAATTCTTTATCCCAACAAGATAAATGGGGAAATCTCCTTAGACTGCTCTGGATAATCTAGCAAGAGAGAGAATAGGGGGAGTTTTATTTTCTATTCTACAAATTTCACCACTGTTTAATGCTGGTACCACTTTTATAGGTGAAATAATATTAAGATTATTTTACATGGTCTGAAAGAGTATTTATAATAGGAGAATATTTATGATGTCATGCTAGGTCAAAAATGACATAAAAAATATTTCACAATGTAACCTTTCATCTCTCTGTTTATTTTTATATACCTAAACATTAACAGTGGGTCTTCCCTGGTGGCTCAGACGGTAAAGAATCCGCCTGCAATGCAGGAGACCCAGGTTTGATCCCTGGGTTGGGAATATCCCCTGGAGAAGGGAATGGCTACCCACTCCAGTATTCTTGCCTATAGAATTCCATGGACAGAGAAGCCTGGTGAACTACAGTCCACGGGGTCACAAAGAGTCAGACATGACTGAGCAACTTTCACTCACTCACTCACTCAAACATTAACAGTAGTTGGTGTGTAATAGCATTATGGATGGTTTTTATTTTCTCCTTTATGCTTTCCAATAGTAATTAATATTTTTTTTCTACAATTCACAAGTATTGGCTGTATGATAAGGGAAAAAAGGGTGTTTTTGAAAAGGAAATGATCTTTGCACAGGATTGAGCTTCCATCAGAAAGTTTCAAGCAGAGGCAATGAACAGGGGTTCAGGGAATAGGGGTTCAGCTTGGGGTAAAGGTCAGAGATTTAAACTTAAAGAATCCTTCATGTTGGGATTCTGAGGTTCGTAAAACCTGAATGAATAGCCAAGCTAATGGTTGGTGCACTGATCAAAAAAACAGGACAATTAGAAGAGGAGTCTGGAAAATGAATAAGGTGTTGAGTTTGATATGATCTCAGACACATTCAAACAAGTGGAAGTTGTAAACTTGGGAATCAAGGAAAAAGGTCAGGGTCGGTAAGTTAAATGTGGGAATTTTGTGCTTCAAAATGAGCAGTAAGCCTGACAGAGAGAAAGATTTTCAGGAAAAGTCTTACTCCAGATTTTTCAGCCCTGTTGCACCTTAGAGTCACCAGAGCCAAATAAGTCAGAATTGCTGGTCACGGGGCCTGGAAATCTGCATTCTAGCTAATAGACTTCATTTTTAAGAGCAGTTTTAAGTTCACAGCAAAATCAGGCAAAAAGTACAGTGAGCTTCCACATACCTCCTTTCCCACCATCTTCAACATCTTCCACAAGAGTGGGTCATCATTACAGTTGATGAACCTACACGGACACGTCATTTTCACCCGAAGCCCACAGTTTAGATCAGGGTTCATTTTTGATGTTGTACATTCTACAGTTTTGACAAATGTACAAAGACAGGTATCCATCACTGTATTATCATTTAGAATAGTTTCTCTGCCCTAAAAACCTTCTATGGACACCAGCATTTCTGGAAACTCCCCATGTGAGTCTAAGTTACAGCCAAGCTTGAGAACCACTGCTGTAGCTAGCAAGAAGAAAGTTAATACGCAGTTAAATCTTGAAGAGGGACTTCCCTAGTGGTGCAGTGGATAAGAATCTGCCTGCTAATGCAGGGGACACAGGTTCAATCCCTGGTCCAGGAAGATTCCATATGCCACAGAGCAACTAAGCCCATGCCCCACAACTACTGAGCGGCACTCTAGAGCCCTTGAGCCACAGCTAATGAGCCCTTGGGCTGCAACTACTGAGGCCCGTGCGCCTAGAGCTGGTGCTCCACAACAAGAGAGGCCACCACAATGATAAGCTATGCAGCACAACTGAAGAAAGCCCATATGCAACAGCAAAGATCCAACGCAGCCAAGAAGAAGTTAATTTTTTAAAAATCTTGAAGAGAACTTGCTCTTGGAAGAGTGGAACAAGTGAGTTTTGAAGAGTAAGATAAGGAAATGTTGTAGAGATAACAGAACAGTGCTGTGAAAACTAGGGAAAGGATGAATTTTTTAAAGAAGATGAAACAGGCTGCAGGAGTGAAGAAAACTGAGAAGTGAGAAAGAAAATGGAGAATTGCTTCTGCAAGATCTTTGGTGGTCTCTGAAAGTTCATCTTCGACAGACCATGTGGGCAGGAAAGGTGCGTGAAAGCAAACTTGCAGGGGGTCATCACTGAGCAGGTGGTGAAATGTACCTGAGAAAGAGTTCAAAGCAATGGTCACAAAGATGCTTATATGAGTGAACTTGAGCTGCTGATGTAATGCCTCAGAGCCCCAGTTTCCTCATCTTTACTAAACAATTTGACATGAGAGTCTCTCCAAATAGCCCTGTGAGGTTATTCAATACGCTGCAAATTAAAATATGCAGAGCTGCACTTTTTCTGAAAATACTAAAGAAGAATCCATTTTCTCCAGAGTTTCTAGAAGCTGCCTGTATTCCTTGGCTCATGGCCTCTTCCTCCATCTTCAAAGACAGCAGCATAGCATAACTCTCTCTCACCTCTGCTCCTGTCCTCACATCTCCTTCTCTGACTTCCCTATCTCCTCTCATAAGAACCCTTTAGATTACACTGGGCCCACCCAGATCCTCCAGTATAATCCTCCCATCTCAAGATCCGTAAAGTGAAAGTGAAGTCGCTCAGTCGTGTCCGACTCTTCGCTACCCATGGTCTCTAGCCCACCAAGCTCCTCCGTCCATGGGATTCTCCGGGCAAGAATACTGGAGTGGGTTGCCATTTCCTTCTCCAGGGGATCTTCCTGACCCAGGGATCGAACCCAAGATCCTTAACTTTACCTCATCTGCAAAGTCACTTTTGCCATGTAGCATATTCACAGGTTTCAGGCTTTGTGGCTCGTTATGCTTACCTACCACTAAGGACAACTAAGGAGTCCTTTCTTATAATCAAATAGCCACAGTTCAGTTCAGTCACTCAGTTGTGTCTGACTCTGTGACCCCATGAATTGCAGCACGCCAGACCTCCCTGTCCATCACCAACTCCTGGAGTTCACTCAGATTCACATCCATTGAGTCCGTGATGCCATCCAACCATCTCATCCTCTGTCATCCCCTTCTCCTCCTGCCCCCAATCCCTCCCAGCATCAGGGTCTTTTCCAATGAGTCAACTCTTCGCATGAGGTGGCCAAAGTACTGGAGTTTCAGCTTTAGCATCATTCCTTCCAAAGAAATCCCAGGGCTGATCTCCTTTAGAATGGACTGGTTGGATCTCCTTGCAGTCCAAGGGACTCTCAAGAGTCTTCTCCAACACCACAGTTCAAAAGCATCAATTCTTTGTGCTCAGCCTTTTTGACAGTCCAACTCTCACATCCATACATGACCACAGGAAAAACCATAGCCTTGACTAGATGGACCTTAGTCGGCAAAGTAATGTCTCTGCTTTTGAATATACTATCTAGGTTGGTCATAACTTTTCTTCCAAGGAGTAAGCGTCTTTTCATTTCATGGCTGCAGTCACCATCTGCAGTGATTATGGAGCCCAAAAAAATAAAGTCTGACACTGTTTCCACTGTTTCCCCATCTATTTGCCATGAAGTGATGGGACTGGATGCCATGATCTTCATTTTCTGAATGTTGAGCTTTAAGCCAACTTTTTCACTCTCCTCTTTCACTTTCATCAAGAAGCTTTTTAGTTCCTCTTCACTTTCTGCCATAAGGCCACAGCAGCTCCTAATACTGGGAACACTCAGCTGACTTGAGAGCTGGAAGTAACCTCAGATAGTCCAGTGGTTTTATTGAGTGTTTACCACATGCCAGGCCCCCTAGGGGAGCCCCAGGAGATGGGAAGATGTGGGGCTGAGGTTTGGGGATCCTCCTTAGGCTACTGTCCACTCATACCTCCTTTATATATTGATCTGCATTTTTAAATTGATCTTGTTTTTAAATTAGTTATATACATATGTATGTATTTATATATGTATAATTATTAAATTAAAATGGATTCTATGTTTTAAATGTTCCACTACATTAAAACATTTTTTAAAAGCTCTGCTGCTGCTGCTACTGCTGCTAAGTTGCTTCAGTCGTGTTCAACTCTGTGCGACCCCAGAGACAGCAGCCCACCAGGCTGCACCGTCCCTGGAATTCTCCAGGCAAGAACACTGGAATGGGTTGCCATTTTCTTCTCCAATGCACAAAAGTGAAAAGTGAAAGTGAAGTCACTCAGCCATGTCCGACTCTTCGCGACCCCATGGACTGCAGCCTACCAGGCTCCTCCGTAAAAGCTCAGCTCTGGTCTAGCCAAATGCTCTTGTTTTAATGATGAACCAAGGCCTGGGGAGATTCAGTAACTTATCAGAGAGGCAGAGGAAGATCAGCTCAGTCACTGAACTCTGAGCTAACTAACTCAGTGACTAACTAACTCAGTCACCTGGCTGTCACCACAGAGGAAGCAGCACACAGTGGTAAAGAGCAAGAACCTCAGGCACACATGAGTTCAAGTCCTCACCAGATACTTGCTGGACAGTGTGTTTCTAAACCTACTGTGAGGGTGAATTAAGTGAACCAATGCACCAAAAGCACTTAACCATGCTATCTATCATTGTTGGCTAACTGGTATTGTCCTTTCCCATATATTTCTTACCTCTCAAGCTATATTCTTCATTTCTTTGAGAGGAGAACCTAGGGTGATCTGTATTTTGTGACATAGCTGGGTGCCACACTCACTCTCTCCACCTCACCAGCCCTAGTGAAAAGCCCTAGTTCACTTCTAGGTGAAAAGCCCTAGTTTACCTCTCAGGTTTCAGATGAAATAACCTTTCTCTAGGAATCTGTCCTAACCACCTATAAGGCAACGGATCTCCTGGTTTACACTCTTGTAGCATCCCAAATTCTCTTGTAGCCTTCATCCCAATTATTGTTAAACAATTATTTATGCAATAATTTGTTTGATCCCTGCAACACAAGCTACAATGCAATCTCTCTGAAGACCATTAAACATACCAAATATTCCATGTGCTCGCTCCACATTTCTCAGCCTCCTTTGAAGTTAATTGGGGCCATGTGACAAATATGTGGCTCATGGGCTGCGTAGAGAAGTGATACATGTCACCTCTGGGCTGAAGCATAGAAAAGCTGGCACAGTAATTCTCCAGTTATCAATTCTCCTACCACAATGATGCAATGTTTCATCAGCCTGGGCCCCTGAGTGAATAAGTGGAAGAGTGTCCACTGTTGATCCACAATAGATGTGTAGCTTAACGAAAACAAACAAACAAACAAACAAAAACTTTTGTTTTAAGCTTCTAGGATTTCAAAGGTACCTTGTTACATCAGCACAACCTAGCCTATCCTGACCAAAACAGCACTATATTCCCAGCATTCTCATAGTACTGGGCATATAGAAAGTGCTCCATAAATAATCTGATGAATGAATGAGCCTCGGAAACAACAGGTAAAAGTCAGAATAAAAGATGTTTCCTAAGTCAGTGGAAAAGGACAGCTCACCATTAGCAAAAATGAAAGAATGAACCACTAAAAAGCGAAATACCAGGATCCCTGTCACTCAGGACGGAAGCTAGAAACACAGGCTCTCTGACCTTGAAACTGCTGGGCTCTGAGTCATTGTTGCTTCGTTTCAGGTCACAGAAACACTCAGTGAGGCCAAGGACGATTAGGTACTCAACAACGTGATAAAATCCACTACAACCAAAGCCATTAGTCACAGGGCATTTAGAAACTGTTGCAATTTATAATACTTATGAAATGATCTGGAGGAACCCATAAACACTGCTCATCAATACAACTAATTGGCATTTATGAGTTTGTTTGGTTGGCTGGTACAGTCAGGTTGGTGTCATCATGGTTTGCAGGGAAAGTGGAAGCCATGCAAGCTGGGGGCTTTGGCTGGGGTGCTGGCATTCGGACCATCCCAAAGGATTGGACAAGGAATTGAGTGAAACTGGTATATTTAAGAAGTGGAGGATATGTTTATGTATGGCTGATTCATTTTGCTCTATAGTAAAAGCTAAAACAACATTGTAAAACAACTATACTGCAATAAAAATCAATTAATGGAAAAAAAAAGTAGAGGAAACACGGTATGGAAATGAGGAAGATATAGCAAATAATGGGTGTGCTATACTAAGTGAGCTACCACAGAGGGAATAGGAGCTCAAGGAAGGAAGAGGAGCCACGAGGAAATTCTGGAGAAAGGTGTAAAACACACCTGTGTCCTCCTACTCACCGCTCGTATCTACTTTCCCCTCCCTCCCTGCTCCCCCACCCTTCCACTTACCCTTCCTTGCTCACCCTTCTCCATCCCTTCTGCCCTCCCTCCCTCTCTCTCTCTCCTCTCTGCTGACTAGTTTTCTCTCCCTTTCTTCAAGGGAGAGAAACAGGTATGTGCCATCTTCTACATGCTATCATTTCAGCCACTACAGGCTGCCCTTTCTCTCTCTATTCTCAGTCAAGGGAAGCCTTCGAACAGCCCCAGCTTGGGTCTGGAGAATATACCTGAAGCTATTATCTAAGGTCGAAGGCAAGTCTCATCATGGTAAAAACAATAGCTCCCTCGGTGTCTCTGTGCTTAGAGTGCTGAATTGGGGTACAGGTGGGCTTTACCCAGAAGAAAACAGGAATTTTCCAGAATTAAATATTCGTTAAATGAATGATCCTTAGGATCCCTCTACATTCTAGAAATCTTAAAACCTGAACTCCAGATTTTTGGTTAAAATGGCTAATAGAGTGATTTTTAACAATAAGCAATATGTTCTTGAGCTGCAAGTACAGCACAGTGGCATTTTGTACCCCGCAGGGCCCAGCTGAAGAGTGGGGCTTGGGGACAAAGGAGACCTCTACCCACAGCATGTCATCTCGAGGCCTGGCTTCCCAGCCCCACTCTCAGAGACAGTGACCCCACAGGACGCCAAATGGGCCTGCAGATGGAGTCCTGTTGCCCGCTCAGTGGAGACGTGTTTCTCTGGATCACACAGAGACTAAGGCCCTGGCTCCCATCAGCACAGCTCTCGCTTGAGCCACAGATGGCAGACGGAATGCTCGTCCCTGCCCCCTGCTCCCTGGCCCGTCTGCTTCCACATTCCTCGACAATAATGCTGCTTCAGAAGCTGGAACTGTAGCCAGCGCTCACCAGGCACAGCAGGGCAGGCAAGCAGAAGGGAAGCTGGCAAGGTGGGACACAGGGGCTATTTATTTTATGCTGGCTCCAGCAGCCTGGAGAATACTGTGAAGAGTGGGCAGCAAGACCACAGCAGATGACAGGTAAGAGGTGGCAGGTGGAGGCTCAGGAGAACTACAGCCCCACTTGCCAAGTCTCAGAGACACCTGCGTCTAATTTAGCATAAGGAAGAGGCTATGGAAAAGGGCTGCCACCTTCCCCGGATGTAGATGCTCATGAAATCTAGTCTATTCCATCTCTACCTCTCTGCAACTTGCTCTCCATCCCCACCCTACCTACTCTAAGCCACCATCATCTTGCCTGGATAGCTGAGGCTGCCTCACAAACTCTCTCTCCCTGTATCTGCTCCTAAGGCCACAACAGTCCATTCTCCACCCAAGGACTAGAGTGATCAAAGTTAAGATCAGCTTAAAACTAAAGATCAACAGTGCTTCCCCAAAGAGTGGAGCCTGAGACCTCTCACAACAGCTCACGAGGGCCCCCACAAGCTGATCCTGGCTGACCCCAACAGCTCCAAGCCTCAAAGGGGGTTGGCGTACATGGCAGATGCACTGGTACCCTGCCAGTCCCCTGGCCTTTACCCTGTTGGCCCAACTTTCAAAGGCCAGCACCTGCTATCATTTGCTTGATGGCTTCTCCGGCAATTGGGACCCACTTAGACTCACACACATGGCAGAATGGAGGTGCCAAGGAATTAATTTTACCCAACCCCAAGAGCAGTCCTCAAACAATCACTGATGGGAGATGTTGTGTAAGTACCCCAACTTGGGTGGAATGTTTGACCATAGCTCCCAAAGCTCCCCACTTGCTCACAGAGATAACTGATGTGATATATCCGGATCCTTCCCTTCCCTGTCTCACCACCCCTGCTCTCTTTTCTCAACTCGTACTCAGAACTGCCTCTCAAAATGCAAATGTCTTATATTCAAATCTCTATGTCAGGGTCTTCTTTGGGAAGATCCCTGAAAAAGCAATTATTTTCCATGAGCAGGTTTTCCAGCTACATACCTAGTTATACACATTAGTTATGTGCCATATCTTCTGCAGCCTCCGGACCTTTGCACAACCTATTCCTTCTTAGTATTCTCTCCCCTCAGCTGACCCCCCATCACGGCTGCCCAGTCCATCTCCTGGATGGACTTTAGCTTAGATCTATGTTCTCAGGTAGGACTTCTCTGACCCCACTCCACACACTGATGCTTCAATTCCCTTAGAATTTGTTCTCCTCACCCTCTATTTCTTTCATTTCACTCATATCACCTGTAATTATTTTTGAAGCCTGTATTCCCCCACTGAAATGTAAGCCCTGTGAGTACAGGGACTCTGTTTATGGGATCATTTCTGTATCCCCAGAGTGGAACACAAAGTAGATGCTCAGTGTGAAGTCAAATAAGTAGTACTTTGACCTTAAAAAAAAAAAAAAGCAGAAAAAGAAAGGTATAAAATCACCCAGAAATGGAAATGTTCAATACACACTATTAGATAAACACAGTCACCATCACTGAGTACATATGATGTACCAGACACCATGCCAATGGTTTCACAAATGTCAATTAGCCCTTATAAGTAGATTCTGATATTAATTCTATTTGACAAAGAAGGAAACAGAGTCAAAGACAGGTTAAGTAGTTTGCTAAGTTACACACAGGTAACAAGAGGCAGAGCTGAGATTTGAACCTGGAGAGCCTGGCACCAGAATACACGTTTAACAACTAAGTTCTCCTGCCTCTCAGCGCTCCAGAGGGAGACTCCAGTTGTAGAGACCATCATGGCACCTGTACGCAGAGCCTTTCCATGCTCAGAAGACACAAAACGAAGAAAAACAAACAGAACCACTGACTTGAGGACATTCACTCTTTGTACCAGAGATTAATAAAGTACCTACTATGGACCAGGCCCTGGTAGCTCAGGCAGTAAAGAATCTGCCTGCAATGCAGGAGACCTGGGTTTGATCCCTGGGTTGGGAAGATCCCCCGGAGAAGGGAATGGCAACACACTCCAATACTCTTGCCTGGAGAATTCCATGGACAGAGGAGCCTGGCATACTACAGTTCACGGGGTTGCAAAGAGTTGCACATGACCAAGTGACTAACACAGTGTACAATGGGCCAGGCACTGTGCCAGACACAAGGATGGAATGGCAACCAAGCCAGACACTGTCTCTGCCTTCCCGAGGCTTACAATCCAGCAGGAAAGACAGACACTGAATGAATAAACACACAAAGAGGTATACAAATATAAGCTGTTGTCAATACTATAAGTACAACAGAGCATGGAAAGCACTTAACTGGAATTAGCCAGAGACAACATTTAAATGAAGACCTGAAATGGGAAAAGAATTCAGCCACCTTAAGGGAATGAGCACCACCCTTATGGCAGAAAGTGAAGAGGAACTAAAAAGCCTCTTGATGAAAGTGAAAGGGGAGAGTGAAAAAGCTGGCTTAAAGCTCAACATTCAGAAAACCAAGATCATGGCATCCAGTCCCATCACTTCATGGGAAATAGATGGGGAAACAGTGGAAACAGTGTCAGACTTTATTTTGGGGGGCTCCAAAATCACTGCAGATGGTGATTGCAGCCGTGAAATTAAAAGACGCTTACTCCTTGGAAGAAAAGTTATGACCAACTTAGATAGTATATTCAAAAGCAGAGACATTACTTTGCCGACTAAGGTCCATCTAGTCAAGGCTATGGTTTTTCCTGTGGTCATGTATGGACATGAGAGTTGGACTGTGAAGAAGGCAGAGCACCAAAGAATTGATGCTTTTGAACTGTGGTGTTGGAGAAGACTCTTGAGAGTCCCTTGGACT